>NW_006432945.1:3038225-3052544 GCF_000325575.1 Pteropus alecto
CAGGCATGAAAAAATGTTCAACATCACTAATCATCAAGGAAATGCAAATCAAAACTACCGATATGTACTTCAGTTTAGTGCTTGTTCAATACTCGGTGCTTAGAAATGTTTGAGGGAAAAAAAGTATATTCTAATGGAAATTATTAAAAGTTAAGAGAAACTACAAAATGCAAATGAGATACAACCTCATCTATCTGCATGACTGTTATCAAAAAGACAACAAAGAATAAATGTGGAGAAAAGGGAACCCTCATGCACTGTTTGGATTGTAAACTGGTGCAGTCAATATGGAAAACAGTATTCAGATTCCTCGAAAAATTAAGACTAGAACTACCATATGACCTAGCAATTCCACTTCCGGATATTTATCCAAAGAAATCGAAAACACTAGTTCAAAAAAGATATATGCATCCCTATGTTCCTTGCAGCTTTATTCACAATAGCCAGGATATGGAAGCATCTTAGGTAGCACTTGATAGATGAATGGATAAAGAAGATGTGTTATGTATATGTATATACGCAGCCATGAAATCTTGCCATTTGTGACAATGTGGTTGGACCTAGAGGGTATTATGCTAAGTGAAATAAGTCAGACCAAGAAAGACAAATACTATAAGATTTCACTTATATGCGAAATCTAAAAAGTAAAATAAGAAAGCAAACAAAACAGAAACAAACTCATAGATACAGGGAACATTTTGAGGTTGCCAGATGGGAGTGGGGTAGGGGAGTAAAAAAAGGGAAGGGATTAAGAAGTACAAATTGGTAGTTACAAAATAGTCATGGGGATGAAAAGTATAGCATAAGGACTATAGTCAGTAATATTGTAATAACTATGTATGATGCCAGATAGGTATTAGACTTACCAGGGGTGATCACTTCATAAATTATATAAATGTCTAATCACTATGTTGTACACCTGAAACTAATATAATATTATAGGCCAATTATAATTGAAAAATTTAAAAATTAAAAAAAAATGTAGAAGGAAAGAGTATGAGCTGGGAAGTGCAGACGGCACAGGGAGGGAGGTAGGGCGAGGCCATCATTCGCTCATTTAACAAACGCATAATGAGCACCTACTGGGTGCCAGATCATCTGGCAGGCTCCGGACCCCAGGTCAATCAAGGCAGTGTCCATGTCGTTTGAGCCAGAGCTGCATACGGGCACTGGGCCTCCAGAAGGCAGACGGCTCCGCACTTCTGGCTCTTTCCACCAGCACGTTCTTACTGCCAGGAGCTTCTTCTTCCTTCAGGACCAGTAAATGGAGAATTATTTTACTGAAAAACTATCATAGCCCCAACCTCTTTAGTGTTGATGCTATTCCTTCAGGAAGTTCCAAAGGCAGAGCAAGATCGAGGAGCGTGAGCATCGAGCACAGAGCTGCAGCATCATGAGCTGACACGTGTCCTTGGAAGCCCTGGTCTCTACTTGTGAGGATCACTCTCTTCCTGGAAGCCCCCTCACCCTGGACAAAATGCCCAGGACCACAGACTGGTGAGCAGAGGGAGGCAACCCTCAGAGACCCAGGGACACGGCAGGAGAAAGGGTCTAGGATCTGGAGACAAAGGCAGTAGACAAAAGCGGGGAGAGCTCCAGAGACCAAGACAGTTCTGGGTTCAGATCTGGGCTTGAATGTAAGCCCTCTGAGCCTCGGTCACTTTGCCTCCCAGGTGAGAAGAGTTATCCCCCAGGGCAGCTGTAGAAGCTTAAACTGAACAGTGCACGTGAGTGCGACCAACCCCAGCATCAGGATCCACCTCATATTTCAAACTCATATTCTGTTTAGGAGGAGAATCTAAGGAAAGAGGCCCATCTCCTTCATCCCGGGGGACACGCTTGTGATCAGCCACTGCCATAGGCATGCAGGCAGCTGGGCTTCCAGACTGTCGTCTAAAGGGCAGGCCTGGCTGTTTGTCCAAGGGATTGCTGCCCCACCCTCGGGCTGCTAAACTTTGAACAGAAAATGGGTTAATGTTTTCCCTCCAGAAGCCTGAAGTCTCCTCAGCACTTCTCATTTTCACTATCAACCCTGTGGGCTGGATAGGAAAGGTATTGCAATAGAAAAAAACCCATTTCACAGGTGAGGAAGCAGAGGCCCAGAGAAGTTAGATCTTCCCAGGACAACAGCTGGGAAAGATCCCTAGGCTGCCAGTGAGTTCGGGGCATTTTCAAATGGTGCCACTGCTCAGAGGGGACCTGTAAGCCCCAATCATCTGCCTTAATTCACAGTTGAGGCAGATGGGGTTTTGTGAGAGCCCTTGACAGGTTCAGAATTTGGTCCCCTTTCCTAAATAGCCTCACGGCAATTGTTCAGCCAAAGTATAAAAAAACCCTGATTTTTCCTTTCAGAAAAGTCTATCTTTGAAGGTCAAAATAAGCATTTATGACATGCTGCACATAACCAAACATTTTATCCTAATCGAATTTGTCTTTCTTTTCAGTTTTTCCATCACTCTTAGCATTAGTCACTCACTCATCAGAAGAGAAGTAACTATCATAGAAATAGTTACGAAATCTTCCAAATGTGCTTTTTCCCCCAGTATTCATGTCAGCAAAAGATTTCCCACTTTTCTGTGGTTTTGCTCATTTTCATTTTCTTCTGCGGTTTTGAAACAGGCAATTTTTAAAAAAATGCATCAGTTAGGTGGTTTATAGCTGTAAGAAACCTAAAACTCCATTCGACAGTGAAGAATTTCATTGTTTTGCAGATCTGCTAATCCAGGGGCAGGGCAGGCCTCGGAACTAGCTCAGTCCGCTCGCTCAGCTCCAGTCTCAGCAATTCCTTTGGTTGAGTTTTCCTCCAAGCCTTGGCTTCGTGCACTTGCTGGCTCATCTCACAGGAGAAAAGTGGCCACAATGACCGGCCGAAAGGTGGAAGCAATCCGAGTGTCCACCAATAGATGAATGGATAAACAAAATGGGCTACATACATGCTGCGAGATATTATTCAGCCTCATAAAAGAAGGAAATTCTGAGACATGCTACAACATGGATGAACCTTGAAGACATGCCCAAAGAAATACACCAGTCACGAAAAGGCAAATTTTCTGTGATTCCACTTGCGTGAGGTACCTAGACAATCAAATTCATAGAGACAGAAAGTAAAATGGTGGTTGCCAGGGGCTACGCGGATAGGGGAGTGGGGAATACTTGTTTAATGGGCATAGCATTTCAGTCTGGGAAGATGGAAAAAATTCTGGGGATGGATGGTGGTGACAGTTGCACAAGACATTTAACTCAGTTAACATCATCAGGCTGTGCACTTAAAAATGGTTCAAGTGGTAAATTTTGTTATTTATCTTTTACCACAGTTTTTTACAAAATGGCTATGGGGTCTCAGGACTCCCACTATTCTGAAGAGGACTCTCTTTTGAGGGAAAAAGATGTTTCTTTCCCAGATGTTCCTAATAAATCGATCGTACATCCTCTCATCCCTAAGCCATCCCTGTGGCCAGGAAGAGTATTCTCACTGATTAACTTAGGTCTAGATCCCTGACCCAATCTCTAGAACCAAAGATTTGGCATTGTCCTTGGACTCATCAGGTCATTCTCCACTGTACGGGTGGAGTCAGCTTTCCCTGAACCATGTGAGGGAGCGAGGGGGGAGGTAGTGGGAGGATGGACACATGAACAACACATTGGGGGTATCAAGAAAAAGGGAGAAGAGAAATGGGGTCTAGTGGGTATGGAAGAGACTGTGGGTCATCCTCCAACATCCATTCCCCTCTCTTCCTGGACACACAACCAGACAATGTTTCCCAGCCTCCCTTGCAGTTATGTGTGACCAGAGGACTAAGTACCAGCCAGTGGAATGTGAGGAGAGGTCTGTGTTGCATCTCTAGGCCTGAACCGTAAGGCAGTGGACTTGACTCCTCTATGCTCTTTGTACCTTTCCCTTTGTATGGCTCAACCATGCAAAGAAGGACATGGCCTTGGAGATGGCAGAGCAGCTCAATGGAAGGAAACCTGGGTCCCTAAACAACCGCCCTCAAAACTAGGACCACTCCCTTCACCACTTTTACATGCAAGAGAAAGAAACTTCTTCTCTATGCTCTTTGTACCTTTCCCTTTGTACGGCTTCAACCATGCAAAGAAGGACATGGCCTCGGAGATGGCAGAGCAGCTCAATGGAAGGAAAAGTGGGTCCCTAAACAACCGACCTCAAAACTAGGACCACTCGCTTCACCACTTTTACATGCAAGAGAAAGAAACTTCTATTATATTTAAGTTGTAGCTGGGATGGGCAAACTGTGGTCCACTGTCTGTTTCTGCAAATAAAGTTTCGTTGTAAATAGCACCTGCTATGTGGTACCTCCCACTTCAGGTGATGGTCAGTCTCAGTGTTGGTGATCCTGGTATGGATGAAAAAGGGGTGCTGTAATACATCATTAATTCTTTCTGGAGCAGGTCATGGGGGGTAGTCGCTCCCCAAGCAAAGGGTTTGCGAGCAAGCCCTGTCCATTGTTCTCGCGCCTCTAGGTTAACACACCTCTGAGATGCCTGAAGTGATGCCCCTTGAAGGCGTAACCACCCACAAGGGAGTCCGTAATCTTAACTCTCCTGTGGTCTAATTCCTGCTTTGCTTTCTCCCACCTTCACGTAATCTTGCTTACTTTCCTTCCTTAATTTCAAATGTATAAAAGTAACTGTGAAACTGTTATTCTCTGGAGCATTTTAGATCTTGCTTCCCAGCAATTATCGTCAGTGTTGGCTCTAATAAACTCTTATAAAAATTCTTTACAGGTTTGGACACTTCCTCCATCAACACAGGCAACACTGCATGAGGCGGCCTGTGGAAAAATTTTCAGTAGAAATCAGTAGGTTTGGGACAATATATAGTTTATCCCTACTCAATAGCTTTGCTTCCTTTGGCAGAAGCTGGGCCAACTTTCACATGAGCCATAAGAAGAGATGTGTGTAGAAACCCAAGTTAACTGGGCCCACGCTTATTTCGGTGAGGTTTTGAGCCCCTTGTAGATAGGCACCCACTCTTTAATATGTCTCTGGACACTGTTTTGGATGCCTCTCGCAGCCTAGTTTCTGCCTGCCCCGCCGTATCAGAGCAGAGACACCTGCTGGCCCTTGGGGGTTCCCACAAGACAGGGCTCTTCATATTCTCCTTTGGGGACTGCAATTCTGCCCCATCGGTATGATGTGACACTGTGAGTCCTGAGTTGGCTCTGAAGGGACTGTCTGGCAGTGATGAGGACTTGAAGGGTTGGGTTAGATACAGGTGCAGAGGTGAAGGAAGGAAACTGGACCAGCTTCAGCCGACAGCCCCAGGGTGAAGCCAAAACACTCAGAAAGGAGTCAGATGTGTGGATCTGAACTACAGCCTCACCGTTTGCTAACTATGTGATCTTAGACAAGTTGCTTAACGTTTCTGTGTTTCCAATTGGGCTGATAACAGTAGTATCTCTCTTACAGGGTTGTTATAAACTTTATATGAGATCTCGCTCAAGAAATGTTAGCTCCTGGCCCCAGAGTTTTACACCTCCAACTGCTACTAGCTTTAAAGGCTTGCATAAAATAATTTGGATGTGTGAGTGCCAAGAGACCTTTGTGAAAAGCGTGCCTGCCGGGAGATGGTGCCTAACTGCATCATCTCAGCATTCTTCCTCCAGTGAGCGGGCATCGTGGAGCGAAGGGGAAGGCTGCCCTGTGGCTTCCATCCATTAAAAGTCACTGGAGAGAGAGTGGAAGTTCACCGGACTCCGTGAACTGAAGTAATCTTTGGGCTTGATCTGCACTTGAACCTTGAACTCTTGAAACGGTTTGCCCTCTTACCCAAGAGTAACACTCTAGCCCGACTAACTTCTTGTAAAATGCTCAAAGTTGCCTCGAAGGACCTGGGCAGATCTTTCTTATCCTTGAGACTCCGCTTCCCCATCTCCTCCCCAGGGGGGCCTGGTTCAGGGAAGGCCCCAAGCCTGTCCACATGGCACCTTGTATGTTCTCATCATAAACTTATCACGCATCTATTTTTACAGTTTGTTCAGCAAATATTTATTGAGTGCCCACCGTACTCAGTTCTTTGTTTATTGTCTGTGTTGCTAACACTGGCTCCCCCGCACAGAAGGCTGTTCTCATTCTCTCATTCCAGGCCCCTCATAAACCAAGCCAAGGTTAAGGCTGCAACCCACAGTGTCTGGTCCTTGGAACCTCTAAACAATAGTCACAAATAGTGTTCGGTGAATGACTAGGCCCCCAAAGCTTAGTGATTCTAAACTATAATCACAGCTAATATGAATTCAGTTCTGTCTGTATTCCAGGAGCAGTGTAAGTGCTGTCGATTTATTCACTCAGTAGCTCTGGGAAATAGAGATTCTCACCCCACTCCTATAGGTGAGGATATGGAAGCCCCCGGCTCTCACTCTGCCTGCCCTCACACGGCTGTGGGTGCTCTGTGCCATTCAGCATTCATTCACCAACCACCACACTGCTAACCAGCTACGCACTAACCATACTGCCCCCCACCAGGTAGAGACATAGATATTATTTCAAGTCTTTGATTTTAGCTTAGAAAACGAGAAGAGTAGACTCCAGTCTTTGTGTTTTTTAAGATATGGCCACACAGGTGGACCCTGGGACAGCCCCGCTCCAGGGTCAAGTAGGGTTGTTCACACTAAGGTAAAAGATGACAAGGCAGGGCAAACCCAGCCAAACCTCCTGCCTTAGGAAGACCAGAAACAGAGAGAGAATTCCCACGGGGAGAGCTGTCTGGCTGGACTGCTGAGAAGGGGGAGCCCCACTTCTGCCTTCGCCACCTCTGGTGTCTGGGGGACAGGGAGAAGGACTAGGGGAGAGGGGAGAGGCAGAACTGAGGCCAGGCTCTTAATAAATTTAACTCTCTGAAACAAACTCAGAGTTCAGGATCTACCTGGGTTTCCAATCACCTTCTCAGAGGGAGCCAGGGTCGCCACCCAGGGTGGGGATGTGAGAGCTCGGTTTGGTTCCAGAACCTTGGCATCTTGATGCTTGCTATTCTGAGGATCGCTTGCCTGATTTCCCAGGAGAAAACCAGTCCAAGGAAGGAGAGTCGGTGAGCCTGTGTTGGAGGCAGGAATAGGGAAAGTTGGCATTCCACTCCCCAAAGGTCACCAGGGGCCTGTGGGCCTGAGAAGGGGCCTGGAAGGTGGATTCCACAACGACATAGAGCCGAGGACAGTGGAACAAGCCTGACTCAGGAAACTCACAGATCTGTGTGTGAATTTCTGTATCTCCAGCGAGCAATTCGCTAGCTGTGTGACCTTCCTGTCTCCACTAATCACATCTGAGCCTCAGTTTCCTCATCTGTGAAATGGAGATAATGGAGTAATCGTAATGAGAAACGTGGGCTACTACATGCATAAAGCAGATACAGGGGCTGATGGAGAGTAAAAGCTCAGTAAATGCTAGTTGTCCTGTGGCCTCCCCCACTCTCCTTCCCCGGGCTGGAAGGCTGTCCTCGCTCTCTCGTACCAGGCCCCTCATAAACCAAGCCAAGGTTAAGGCTGCAGCCCGCAGTGAGAGCAGGCCTGGGCTTGTGGGAAGTTTACTGCCTCTCCTGCCCCTGAATCTGTGAGCCTGCTCTCCTTGGCATGGGCTGATGTCCGTGGACTCGGTGGCCCAGAAAGCATGGGACAAGCCAAGGCCATTCCCTGGAGCCCTCAGGCAGCCTGAGACACACAGGTTGCCCTAGTAAGATGTGCCCACAGTCATTGCCCTAGGTGTGGCCACTGTGTGGGCGGATGACGTGAGTCCATCTTCCCTCCTGTCAGAAATTGCCTGCCTCACAACAGTCCTGCCAGCCCAGCCTGCCCCCAGCGCCAGCGCCAGCCAAGTTTCACCGGGGCAGGCCGTGTTCCCATTTTCTGCGCCTCAGCCTGCCCAGAGGGGATGGCCACTGAAGGGAGCAGGGGATGCTTGGGAAGGCGCTGCCCCAACAGGCCCATGCGGTGGGAGCCCTCGCTCTCTCACCCGAGCCTGGCATCCTGCCCCAAGCTGGCCGCCTGCCAGCTTCTCGTGCCTCGTTTGCTTATCGATGTTTGTTTTGGAGGCTTCTGGGCAGTGAGTCTCCACCTGAGGGAAATGTTCGACTCTGGGGACCTGTGACACCTGAGACTTTGAATTCTCAAGAAAGCCCAGCACACGGTTGTCCACCTCAGGCCCAGGGGTGGGGACACATGTCACCTTGGCGCCCTGGCCTTGCGCGGGCTCCTCACACGCCTCTCCACAGTAGCCATGTTCCAAAGAAGACGAGCTCATGGAGGGGAACTGCCCAAGCGACCTCCATCTGGGGGTCAGTGGGACACAGGCCTCCTGTCCTATCTGGAAAAGGAAATTACAAGCACTTTGTATTTCTCATAATTCATTTGGATTTATTTTACTGTAAAAATAATGTCTAGGGGAAGATTACTCAGGAAAATTGTGGATATGTTCTTTGGTGACCTATTAGCAGAAACCCCAAATGTCCCCCAGGTTGAGAAACAAGGATGGAGAAGTATCTTTTGTAAAATCTCTGCTCAATAAATAACTTTCAAAAGCACGAGTTATCTGGCATTTTTTTTTAAATTATAAAAATAGATGTTAAAAACCTTTGTTAAATCTGGTAGAATCATAAAAGAAGCAGGTTTTATACCGTGAATTCGCAAATAGTAGAGGAAAAAAATCTCAAGTTATTTCCACCACACAGAGATAACCATTTTGGTGTGTTCCAGATATCATACTATATATGTTACTTTGGGTCATGGTTACTATTCTAACCTAAGCATTTCCCCAAATCAGTCAGTTACTGTTCATTGAGAAGATTTTTAATTTTTAATGGCTGCACAGAAGTTGGTCAAATAGAAGTATTTTTTTAACGATTTCCTTTTTGACTTTATATTGTTCCTACATTTTGCTCTTATAAAAAAAATGTTTAACAACCATTTTTGCACATTTCTGTGAAAACATACTTAGGATAAAATTCCTAAAAGTGCAATTGCTGTGTCATAGTATAAGAACGTTCCCAGGCTCCTGGCCCATCTCGCCTTTCCCATTTTCTTCACTTCTGTGAAAACCGTGTCCACTTTGAGATCAGAGAAACACTTGCCTGAACTTTCAGTGATGTTACGACTTTGTCATTACATGTTTGAATTATAATCCACCTGGACAAATCATAACACTAATAATAATACTAGCCGACCTTTATCGGGTGAGTCCTGTGAGCCAGACACAGAGCTCAGAACTTCCCATGCATTATCTCACTAACCCCTCCGTGAGGCAGGAACTATAACCCCTTCTTACTATAAAGAAATGGAGATTTTGAATTTAACTTAGTACATGGAATGAGGTAGGGATCTAGCTTTATTTTCCCATATTATTCCAATACCATTTACTAAACAACTCGTCTCTCCCCTGCTGATTTTAACATCACATTCTTCATATATTCCCAATTTCCTTTAATATATGTTTCTTTTCCTGGGCTTTCCTTTCTTCTTCACTGAGCTGCCTGTCCTTCCATTCCTCTCTGTTTTATAATTGAAGCTTTTAATGTATTTTAATATCTGAGAGCTCAGATCCACCCTGTTCTTTTCTTCCTAGAAATACCATGACTCTATTCACACATTTATTTTTCCAGGTGAATTATTCCATGTAAATTCATTGTGTCACATTAAAAAAGAAAAACTTTAGACACTTTTATTAGAAGTGCATAAAACTTATACATTTAGGCAAATGGCATTTTACAGTATTAAGAATTCTCAACGTGGTGTATTTTACTATTTATTTAATATCCCTCAATGTAGTTTTATTATGACTAATGCGCATTTCCTGTAAACCTTATTCCTTGGTGTTGCTATTGTAAATGAGACCTTTTGCATTACAGGACTCCTGGCCTGGTGTTTGCTGCCCGATAGTCCCAGGCTCAAGGGCAGCCAAACACCTGAGCTCAGCAAAGGCCCCGGCCAGCCCAGCTCCTGGCCATGACTGTGCCCAGCAAACCCCAGAATGCTACAAGAGAAGGCCCCATCAGGTGGGTACAGCCACAGACAGTGGCACAGAAGGGTTTGGGCTGCTTATTTTAAAGCAGTGGTTCTTCCTGGTTGGGATCAGAGAGGCTGGTGAAAACTATGGACTCTCTCTCAGAACAATGCCCCAAATTCCAGAGGATTCATGGATAGCCCCAAAACAAGGACAGTATTTCACACCCCTGCATTAAAAGGATATTCCAGCTACATATTCCTCCAGGTGGGTGGTACCAAGGACAGAAGTCCTTGGGTCTGCGTGACCTTAGGTGAGTTATTTCCCTCTCGGAATGTTTATTTTCTCCCAGAGAACAATTATCCACCCAGTCCAACTATGGATCAACTGAGATTGTGTTTGCGAAAGTGCTTTGAAAACTGAAGCTAAGTGACAGTGACACAAAAGTATGAGACAACTAAATGCCAGGAAAGGGAATATAATGAGGCCCAGCCCTGATACGTGGTGAGGGCTTCTGAGTTTCTTAGAGAGCGTTATCGGCTCCCACCCTACCACTGCCTGATGTGAACCTGGCCTTCGCCCCTGGGAATGGCTGATGGAGGCCTTCACGACTCTCCGCTTCTGAGGCTACAGGACTGTCATGCTGACCCAGCTAAAACCACAATTAAGTGGCTGGATATTGGAAAAGAAGTGTCGGAGCTCGTGGTTCACAGATATCAGCTTCTGGGTTGTTGTAAAAATTAATAATTAATCCTGCTGGAGGATAGCTGGGAGCAGGAGAGAGGCCTTGCACAGTGACCACGGGCTGGTCCTCCTCCTTAACCTTCGGGGTCCCCACTCTACGACGAGGGTCTACACCCCATGAAAGTGAATTTGCTGCTGAAAAATTCTGCAAAATGTTAATAATAAATTCAAATGTCTTACAAGAGAGACTTAAAGGCCTTCCAGCAGCCAGTGCCACCTGACCTGCTGCCCCAGCTTGAACTTCAGGTTCTAGACATATCAGCGTGTGTGTGTGTGTGTGTGTGTGTGTGGGGAGGAAGGCAACAGAGCGTGTCACTGGGAACCTTTTCCTAAATACAAATAGCTGCTCCCTTCTCACTGGTATAATTCTGAGTGGTCTTCCATTCGCCCACATCCACATCCCAAACTCTCCAGGGCAGAGGGCAGAGGACAGAGGGCAGAGGGCAGAGGGCAGAGGGCAGTGCAGCAGGGGGATTAGCAGGAGCGCCTTGAATGCCCGCTGTCCAAACCACCTCCCCACAAAGGCTCCTGTTTGGAAGGCGGGAGATGGAGGGGGGCTGCCTTTCTTTCACACTCCCCCTGGGGCGTGGGCCACGAGGCACGGAATGTCTTCCTAACTTCCCAGTTTCTGGATCAGTGGCTGGTGCACAAGAGGAGCTTAAAAAAGGACACTGGACGCATGAATGAGGCCTCCTCCCACGGTTTGCTGAAACCCTCTCATATCCTTCCTCTGCTCCCTGTCTGCCACTTTAGGCGTCCCTGTCCTTCTGACTTTTCTTAAACTGCGCCTCCCTGGGATACTTCCCACTGAACCCGCACCTCTCCCCAGGTCTGTGGCCCCGGTCCTGTGTCCCTGCGTCTCTCCTGGTCTCACTCGAGCTGCCTGTGTGTGAGCTCTCTCTTCAGCAGCAGTAAGGGCTGTTCACTGAGCAGCAGTGCAAATTAACGTTATTACGACTGCTGGAAAAAAGGCAACTCTGCCCAGACGAGCAAAGCCGTGGCTTGTTTCCTGCAGTGAATCTAATATGGTCGCACTATCCACCTGGTAGGGTGGTGAGAGAAACATACAGCAGGCTAATTAATTGACTGGTTTGTGGTGAATATTCAGTGAATTCAAAGTTCAACTCTAATGAGTCATTTCACCCCTCCTGGTGCCCTTGGTAATGTGACATCAGGAAAGCCAGTAGTCCTCGGATGGATCCCCAGCTGACCTTTGCATGGCTCTTCGTTCTATGTGACCGTCCATGAGCTCGGCTGGCCCAGTCTGTCCCTGGCCATCCTAGGGACATCCGCTACGGTCATCAAGGACGGGTGTAACTTCTGGCCTATTCTCTTGGCACAGGCAACCCACAGGCCACCTCCTCTGTCCTCGAAAGCTCTGCTGACCCCCGAAGCGTGGTCATAACTCCCATTCAGCCCAAGACAAATGGAAGTCCCATGTCCCCAGCCAGATTCTTATTGGAAATCCCTGCGGGGTCATACAGGAAGCTGGGTCTCTTCTAGTTCCTTCTAAGGGCTTTGGGAATGTCAAACGAGGCACTCTCCCACCCTCAGCCTGCCACTGTCCCCACAGTCCACGCTGCCACTGGGCTTCCCCTTGCCCCCAACTCCTCCCACTCCAAAAGCTCTAAATGGAGATCGGGGCACAAAGGACCCCCCGCGTTTGCCTTTCCCCTCGGTCTCTTCAGCTTGTCCTCTCACTCTGGGACGTCAACCCGGAGCAGCGAGGCCGGCACACGAGTCTGACCACCCGCGTCCCAGACCCTGGCCCATCTTCTCCCCACAGTTCCCAGGCCCTGGAGAGCTGGCTCTTCCCCCTTCTTCACCTTTAGCCTGGCTACTCACACTCTCGCTATCGGACAGTGGTCCATGGACTGCAGCATCGGCGTCACCTGGGAGCTTGTTAGAAATGCGGACTCTCAAGTCCTACCCGGGACCCACAGAATCGGAGTTTGCATCTTAATGAGATGCCCAGAGACTCATGCGCGCGCTTAAGTGTGAGGAGCGGAGCTGCTCATGTCTCATCCTGGGTGCTCACCGTCCCTGTCCGATGCTGGACTCTTTAATCGGGCCCTCCAGGATGGTTCTTGATATAGTAATTGCAGCTCAGCAACTTTAGGAAGTTCTTTTCTCTCTCGTCAAAGTCCAACTTCCAGATGCTGCAGACTCAAAAATCTTGCCTCGGTGCCTTAGACATCACAAGCTGAACGGTGACTTTTTCTTTCTCTTGATATTCTTACTATGACAATCCTAACCCTCCCCAAGGCAGAGCTCAAAAACAGAGGCAGAAAAAATAAAGGGGCAAAGATACAAAGCCGTGAAAGAGAAAATCACACTACCACATTTCAAAAACCGCTTTCCCAATTAACAATAGCTGTTTCTGACTTGAGCTTAGGTGATGCCAGAAGCCTGTGTGGAGGGGAGGGGAGATCCCTGGGCCTCGGCGATGCCCACACGGCACAGATGTCATGTCATCGAGAGCGGTGGTCCTTCCTCCACAGCGCCGTCTTCAGAAGGGTACAGAAGAGAGACCCTCCAGATGGTTCCACATTTCCTGAGCAAGTGGACTGCTTTTATTTTCTGGGCCTATAGGGAATAAGCTTTTCCCATTTTTGCTTTGGCTGCTAGGGAGCTTAAAGCCAAATTTATGGCCCAACAATAGTTAGTGTGTAATTATGTACAATACTCTCATTGAACTCATTCCTGGCTTCACCTTTCCTCCTTACTTTTAATATATGCGTTTTATTAAAACTCATATTTTCTTGTAAGCGGCTTTAAATCTTTCCGGAAGCCTTGCGGAATAAATTCACGGACAGGTGCAGTTCTAGGTCCCTGACTGCAGTGTGTCCCACTTGCTCTTCACCAGGATTATCGTCCTTTTCACAAGATAAGAAAAGCGAAGCTCAGAGAACTTGCACGGACAAGCCAAAGGCAGGGCAGCTGCTGAGAGTCTAAGTCAGGTGTCTCCGCTCTGTGTTCAGTCTGGCCCCGGGTAGGAAGCACTGGACATGGTTCTCGTGGCAGGTGGGCCAGCACTGTGCTGAGAGGGAGCAGAAGGGAGACTCATATCAGATTAGTACTGTGCCCTGAGACTCTCCGCCAAGCATCATGGGGATTTGTCCAGCAATCTCTGGGGCAGCCAAACCCGGGTTGGGAGGCATGCTGTGTCCACTATTTTCCCAGTTAATTGACCGTGATGTTTCTCAAGGGCAGAGCGGGGCCCAGTGACTGTGACTGGAGCAGGCGAACTGCTTTGTGGGAGTGTGTAGGTGTTTCAAAGGCATGTGCCTGCCTCGCCCAGAGTCCCTCAGTTCTTCAGGCAGGGGCTGCGGTCCCCACACTGCTGAGGACTCCAGGTGAACTAGTTCCCCAAAGACTCAAGGTAAAGTTGCCTCGGTCTTTCCTCCTAACTCCTGGAATGAAGTTAAGATGGAGGCAGAAGATGATACAAGGCAGCTTTTAAGAAAGAATGAAGAGAATTTGTATGTACCAGTAAGGAAGGATTATTGTTCATTTAAAAAAGCAAATTAAAGAACAGTCCATGAATCTAGATCCTATTTGTGAGTGTGGTTTAAATATACATAGTCAGATACATACATGTAGTCACGCACACCACAAACCCCATACACA
>NW_006432945.1:3052655-3068695 GCF_000325575.1 Pteropus alecto
ACCCCCAACCCATAGGAGGTCCGGGAGGAAACACCAAGAACCAGGTGGCTAATATCTCCTTCTGGAAAGAGAGAGAAATTAAGGTTATGGGTGAGGAAACTTTCACCTCTTACTATTTACCATGCTAATAGTTTCACATTATTAGCATTATTAGAATTTTTTACATTGATGTTACTACTTCATAACTTAAGGAAAAACTGATTTTTTTAAAAAAATGTATGAATAAAATCAGCCACTGTGAACATTTCCTGCGAATGTGTGACTAAGAGTACAGAACACCACGTTACCTCAAGAAGGCCAGTGTGTTGTCTCAGAGAAAGCTGGGGCGGGCAGGAGGAATGGGGTCTGCTTCTTTCCTGGGTGATCCTGGGGGGTCGCTGAGGTCGCCTTAGGTGTCTGGGGCAGCCCGAGCCGTGGCCCTGGTGTCAGAAGTATGGGAATGGAGCCTCCGTGGAGGTGAGCGAGGGTCCCCCTACTGGCCCTGCTGAATACGGTGTTGAACCCAGCCTTCCAGGAGTGAGAGACTCCTAGCAGCTGACCTTTGCTCTCCAAGGTGGGGTGGAGGAGGGGCAGTGATTCAGGTCACGGAGAGGGCCGTCCCTGACACACCCACGGATTCCATCAGCTAGTTATCGCCAGCACGTCCCTCTGGGAAGGCTGCTTTCATCATCCTCCTCGCTGTGAAATCCATGCAGCCAATATGGATCCCTATTTTCCCTACTGCCAAGTCACAAGGAACAATAATCCCTTATTGGTACACATGAATTCTCTCCATCCTTTTTAAAACAGCTGCTTTGTGTCATCTTTTGCTCTCGTTTTAAGAGGGCAGCCTTACCTTGAGTCTTGAGGGAACTACCTTGCCCCGGGAGTGGAATGGGCGTTGCCCTGGAAGCAGGAGGGTCCCCTGGAAACACAAGATAACCTCAGCAGGAGTGAGGTGGCCCCGGGCAGGAAGCTGGGGGCCCCAGGGTACAGGACACATGGGCTGGAGTTTTGAGGGAGTGGCGAGCCACAGAGTGGAATGATAGAAGACGCTGAGGAAAACGGGGGAAGTTCTGGAGTTCTACTGGGGTCACGACCCCCGCACCCCCCACTAACCCATCTCCCCTAGCATGAAAGTGTGGAAGGCCACTGGACTTTAACTATGCCGGCTCTGTGTCCACCCTTCCTTAGTCATTCAAATATTTTGGGTAAAGCCACGGATTATCACCCTTACCCCATCGATCATTATGGGACACTAGATGGTTTGGGAACAAAGCTAACCTCTTGCTGTCTTGCGGAAGCAAGAAGTCAAGGGTTATAGTCAAGTTCAGAAACCAGCTGTGCCCCTTCCTAGCTGTGATCTCTGAGTTTCGGTTTCCTCGTGTAAAATGTGCCAGTAATGATGCCTATTTATTAGATGGTGTTGTGAGGATTGAATGAAATAATGGGAAAACATTTAACCAATGTCTGGCATGTAATCTCTGGGTAACAAGGAATTGCACTGGCTGCGTGATATGGGACTGCAGGCTAACAGAACCATGGCGCCACCTTGTGGTAGTTGTCTCTCAGAACAACTAAAGATCCTTTTTCAAATGCCCAGGAGCAGGCCGTGCTTGGGAAAACTCATTATGTAAAGACCGTAATGGTATGTGCTGGTGTCTAGCAGAGCATCTTAGATCTTAGAAAGATGTTGGAGAAGTGTCACTTGGGAGGACTTCCCCCACCTCCCCATCGAAAAGATTCTCTACGAATCTACCGTCATCGTCCACATATTCCGGATGTTCCCAGCTTTACGGGTGCACAAGAAGAAAGCTTTAGAGCTAGAAGAGAAGCGTAATCAGATTAAAATCTTCTCAGTTTCCAAGCCTCTGCCCACTTCCTGCTGCACCTCCAATCACCATCTCTCCTGAAATCCCAGCCTCCCATTCCCTGCTCCACTTTCCTGCTTCACTCTGCTCCTTAGCACTAAGATGCCCTATATGTAGCTGCTTTAGTATTTTGCCCCATTTGAATGGAATTCCCATGCAGACAGGGGTTTCAGTGTTTCTTCGTGGCTGTATCTTCAGCACCACGAATGGTGCCTGGCTCATAGTAATTGCTCAATTGCTGACTGAATGAAGGAATGAAAATGAAGGTGGAGCCTGAGATGAGAAAACTTGAGCTCTCTCAGAATGCCACAGATTTAAAAATGAAAACTTATTTCCTAAGGTAGGTAAAAATTTTCTAGAGAAAGGGCTGGTTTCATGAGTGTGCAACCAGTGCAGTCACAGAGGCCCACATATAGGACCAGGCATTCAGAAGGGCCTGGCACTTCTGAATGGGGCTGAATGCTCAGTGGTTGCAGTCTTGAGATTTTTCATAATCATATCTTTGAATTTGTGTTTCATAAGTCAAGTCCAATGGGAAATGGTGCATGTGTGGGGCTTAGGGCCTTAGTTCATGCATGGTCCTGCCTCCTGCCACCAGCTCCCCCACTCCTTGGCGGACCAGCCTCCTCTTCTTGCCTGCACCCCATGACCACGGCCACACTCTGTTCCCAGCAAGGGAAGGGTCAGGGTTGGATGCCCATGCCCTGAAGCATCTCAGGACAGGGCATAGCAGCAGCTGCCCCTGAATTCCTTTCCCCCATTCAGGGGATGGCAGCCCCATGGCATGGCTGGTGGGTAGAGAGCTGGAGACCATATCTTGACAGGTGCAATCCAGGTACCTTGATCTAGGAATAAAGAAAGTCCCAGCTTAAAGATGTAAAGATCCTCAGGAGTGACCTACATGCTGTGGGTTGGGGTAGTGGGCCTGAGAGAAAGAGAGATAGATGCCTGGCTCAACTGCTCCACCCTGGCAGTGCATAGTTCTGGTGACTGGAGGGAGGGGGAACCGAGTAAGCATGAGCTAGGGGTCCCCAGATGCCTGTCACAGGGGTCTCTGTGCATTTGTCTCTTCTGACCAGCTTGACACACTTTCCTGGATGAGCCACAAAAAACAGATTGTATAATGCAGTGATTCTACACATGAGCTAAATGTGCTATTTGCATTTAAAACTGGCATCACACAACATAAGAGGAATAATAAAATTCATGCTAATAATTAACATTTTTTTTACTTAACACACAATACCACAATAAACAGAGAGAACTTGGGAGACGGGACAAGGCTTTTCTATGTACCTTTAATGGTACGTATTCTCTGCTTTTTGAACAAGGAGCCCACGCTTTTATTTTGCACTGGGCCCTGCAAATTCTACTCAACATTTACAGCAAAGTGGCCATTAGGATTAACCTGTGGGTATACCATCAAGTCACGGTGGTCCGTTTTCTGATTGTTTGGATAATATCAGTTGTCTTTGATGAAAGGACATTACCAACTGAGTAGTAAACATATAATAAAATAACTAATAAGGAACTATTTCTTCCCATTCTTTATTAACCCTTCATAACTTGGTCTTGTTTCATTAAGCTAAAGGGATTAGCATCGCTAGGAAAACATGACATGAAAATTCTGATGGACACAAGGACTGCTAATTCACATTAAAAATCAGACATAAAAAATAATCCATCTAAACCAGTTTCCTCCAAGGGTGAGATATTCCAACGTGCTTTAGCTTAGATCAAGCATGACACTAGTGACATTTTGTTGTGGGGGCTGTCCTGTGCATCACAGGATGTTTAGCAGCATCACTGGCCTCTACTCAGGAGATTTAATAGTACCCTTCCCCAAATCATTTCCATTTAAATGTCCCCAGACATTACCAAATGTCCCCCGGGGGGCAAAATTGTCCCCAGTTAAGAATCACTGGCTTGGAAGGTTAATGAGGTGGGTAGTAACGTGTCATTACTGCTCTTGTGAGCATCAGATAGGCATTCTCTTCCCTCCCCTGATGCCAAGTCATAAACACAGATCCCCTCCAATGAGATCAACTAATGTAAGAGACATAAATATAGGAAAACTAAAGAATTCTTTTATTTAGTGAGAAAGGAGTAAATGACAGCCAGCTTATATACAGTTAAATAGAATAAAAAAAAGAATATAGACATCACAGTGATGAATTTTCACAAAGGTGACAGATTTGTACTACAGAGCAATGGAATATTTATAAGCAATATTTATAAGCAATATATCATGGTATTAGTGGCTAGTTTGTATCCAATTAGGTTTTTTCTAAGCTCTAGAACATTTAAAACATTAGACTTTAAATTCTAAATCTAGACATGACAATTGTAAGTACACCACTCAGTCATTTAAAACTTCTAAGTGCTACTCCTGGGTAAATATTTTTTTTCCTAACATTATTTTTCTCCAACATTTAGAATGTAACATTTCATGTTCCAGTAGTAATCACACATAGGATTAAAAGTCCAAGCAAAAAAGTGTCCTTCTTTCTATAAAGTGTTCTTTAAAAAAAGGGAGAAAAATGAAAGGTATGGACATTTTATACAACTACTGCTGAAGAACAGCGAAAGCAATTCCAAAATATCATGCTTGCTGTACAGAAAGGCATGGCTCACAGAACCAAGTATAGCAAGCTACAGCAGTTGAAGATCAATCTTTAAGGGGTTGGCAATATTAAATACCGTACACGGCTCTGAGTCTCTTGCCTGGCTAGCGCATGCCCAGAATCTGTCTGCTTTTCAGCTGGTAATTTTTTTCAATGTCTGACAGGGCCTGAGCGCGCAGCTGGGCAGCATGAAGCCTTTTTTTCAGGTCTTTGCACTTGGCTTTGGAGGTGAGCTGACTCTCAGAATTCTCACTCCTCATGATGTTCTCCTTACTCTCCCCACTGAAATGAACTTTCTTCTTAATTATTGAGGATGGAAGATCAAAAAGTTCTTTAGGAAGAAAGAAAAAGAAAAAGGGTTTTGAGTTATTGGAGCAGGAATTCAACTTCTCTGTGTTTATCATACTTATCAAAAATATTCACTCTTTCAGTACTTGTTTTAGTTTCTTTGGAATAGGAGGTCCTGAGGCCGGTGGAAATCGATCAGCCTTTTAATCCACCGTGCTGAAAAAATAATCCTGGAGTGTGGCAAATATCAAAGAACATATGCTTGATTCTCTCCACGATCAACTTTTCTCTTAAGGTTAAATGCACTAGGGAGGATGGGCCACAATATAAAACTGTTGGAAATCAATGTCATTTATTTCTATTCTTGAAAACGAGTGCCATTCTACCTAGAACACATTACTTCCAGAAAAGTATGGAAGGAGCAGCTCTTTCTTATAGACAGCACCTAAAGCTTTGGTGAAATATTTAAGAATACTTACTTCAAAGCAGATTAATTGACCAAAAACTTATTTCAAAAGAACCTAAGCAAATTGAAGTAAATCAAGTAACAGTACAGTGAAAAAGGTGACTTGTGCTTTTTACATGAAAAAAAATTTATTTAAAGTGTTAATACTATTAGCTACCTACAGACTATTTAGAGGTTGGGCACCTGCAGGCTTGAATTCCAGAACCTTTTTTATTTTTCCTTTGTGCTCATTTAAAGGAACTATGTTCAAATATTTACTGGGCTTATTGTATGGGCCATTGTGGACCAAACAAAGGCCTTATTCTCGTGGGAGGAGATACACCATAAACAAACAAACAAGTCATCTGAGAAATATTTGAGGGTATGTGCTGTAGGGGAAAATAATACTGAGAAAGGGAGACAGAAGGGCTGGGGGTAGTCGCAGTGACGAGAGAGTCTTAATAAGGTGACTGAGCAGAGACCCGTTGAAAGAGGAAGAAACACCACTAAGAAGCCATGAAACTATATGGAGGAACAGGCTCCGGGCCAAAGAGACGCAAAGGCCCTGAGGTAGCAGAACGCTGCACAGAGAAATACGGCATTCCAACTGTCCCATGAAGCCCTGCCTCAGCATTGTGCCTGCTTCAAAGCACCCTTGATTGCTTCAGATTTACCTCCATTGTTTCGAACGTCTCCACCTTTATAACCACAAATACCTACATATTTATAAACAATGTAAATTGTAAATCTTACTAATGGGATAGTTTTCTAAGAAAGAAAAGTGTTTTGAAAAAGAATTAGTATTTCATAAAATAGACTAAGGAGAGCTTTAAATAAAAAAAGACACTGTTGCTCACAGTGAAGATCCTGACATTACTTAAGGCCCTATTGGGGATAATTCTCAGCAATCAATGGGTTTCAGGTATCACACTCACCCAGATAAATATTTTTCCTCACTCTATCACTGTAACCATGATTTAAGTCTACTTTGTCTTTATGGATGTCAGTGTGAAATCTAAGAAAAGCTGAAATAAATATTACAAAAATTCAGGAATGATAAATAGCAATAAAGAAGAAAAAGAAGATATTTGAACAGAGATGAAGCCCAAGTTTTATATAATCTTTGTTTCATTTACTTCCATCACTGGTTTCATTGATTCTCATCACTTATCACTCTAAAGTTACTGTAATAATCACACTAACAAAGTAGTTTTTTTGTCCTGTTTACAAAATGCTGGTCACTGAAGTGATCAAATTCTCTCTCAATTTATTCAAAATAGAAATGAGCCTTCACACATGCTGGTATGAGGAAGCTGTAAGAACTCTTAAGTTTCACTGGAAAACTCAAATACTCAATTTTGAAAACCAACAAAGAACTTTTAAAAATAATCTGCCATGAAATCAAGGGGAAAGACTGAACACCTTGCATTTCCCATAAAGAGTAGATTAAATTAGATTGAGAGTTTCTGTGAAATGGAGGAATCCTGTTGGAGTTGATCCACCGGTACATACACACTAACCACATGTCACTCAAGCAGAGCGCTTGGGACAATGCCCACCCTGGGAAGGGTGACTGTCTACGTATGAGACCTGTCTATATACACGCAGAGCATATGTAGATATGTAACAATCAAATTCTGACAAATACATGTTTCAATTTGAACAGATCGTAGCAAAGATCTAAAGTAATGGCCTACTCTACAGTTGGCTTATCACGCCTTGTAAGCCATACTTTTTATGAAGGATATGGCATGTATTATTTGGGTATGTAACAACAGTAAATGCTAGGATTTTTTATTGAAAATGGAGAGAGATGTAGAATTCTGTTAATGTGCCCAGAGAAAAATCTAAAACAGCATTATTTTTAAATGTCCTAATTAAAAAAAATAAACATCAAATACTAAACATGCAGTGTGATAAAGTAAACGAAACTGAAGACGAAACCATTATGACTTATTGCTTCAGGCCTATGAATCCAGTAAGTAAATCATTGCTATAACAATTCTTATTTTCATTGAAATATAAACTGAAAGGACTACCAAAGCCCCTTGAAGGCAACCCTGGTGCCCACTTCTCAGCATCCGTAGCAGCAGCTCTGTCTGCTGAGTTGATTCTCATACCTGGACCACTTGCCAGAGACAGGAACTTCTGCTCCTTCAGCAGGCTGTAATTCTTCAACAGACTTTCTGCTCTCACCAGTTTATCCTCTGCCAGTCTCTCGCGAACACAAAGCTCTCGTTCCTTCTCTTTAAAAAAGAAATGGAACGAGAAAAAAAGAAGTTAACAAGTGGCTTTGGGTATAAAACAACTCATATTTGGTAATCTTAACACTTCTCCTAGTCACTAAGACTAGCTTGCCAGAGCAGTGATTAGTCATGCTTTGCGAAAGGTTTCTTACCGTACAACCAGGTTAACCTGATTGTGCTAGTTTTTAATTCAGTGTTTTAGCGTGTTGTATGTTGTCTCAGGTTTTCTTATGGAGACTGGTTTATGCACAAGTACAAAGTTAGCTTCAGCCTGTGGTCGTTGTGTGGGAATAACTCATTTGGGCGTGGGGGGGGAGGGCAGATAAAAAATTAACGCCATCTCTGTTCTCCACTGAAAACAGGCAGCAGCTGTTTTGCAGGCGTCACCTGGCCTCACAGTGCAACCCGCCCCACCTTCTTCTGGGTCAATGACAGCACCCAACTAGAAGGGACAAAACCACAACCCAGTCAGGAGGTACCTCTTCAGGTCAGTAACAAAGGCTATTTATTTTTTCATGGCCCAGAATTCAGGAAGTTCAGATTTTAGTTGCTATACGAAATTACAAAACACTGGTAATCCCAGTGTTTTATTTTTTACAGAATTGTTTTGCCAGAAGAGTCAAAAAAACGGTTTCCAGGGAAGCATAGGTTATATATCTACAGAAAGCCTAAGAGTACCACACAATTATCATTAGAAAGTAGAACATTAATGAATGCATTGGACTCTTCATAAATACATTTAAATAGAAAAAAATTATAAAGTCTGCATTGGACTTAAAGCTGCAGAAGCAAAATCAGGGAGCCACGAGGGTGGTAAGGAGACAGTCACAGCCCCATCTCTTGTCTTTCAATGTGAAAATGAGGAGCCTCGGACCTGTTGCTACCGTGCATAATTCTAAAACCTTTGGTAGCAGCTCTCATTTTGGTGGAGTAGAGATTTTCACCATCAAAAACTAGCACCTCATCAGAGTACTCACACACCTAGACCATCCTGTACCCACATTACTGAATTGCCTGAACATATCTAGTCCTACATACTGTAGGGATTTAGACCCGGACTGTGTTGGATCAGCCATAACAGAAGGTATAAGTAATGGTTTTTATTATGGGAGGCAGCAATTCTTTTACAATGTAAAAACTTTCGGGTATAAATGTATTAAGAAACAGAAAGGAAAAAGTAACAGTAAAGTATAAAGTCTACATTAAAGTATACACTAAAGTCTACAAAGTCTATAGTACAGTGTAATGTATACATAATGTTATATATATATACCATGTACTCTCCATGAGGTAGACCTTAAAGTCTATAAAGTCTTCAGTAAAGCGTAATGGCTACTGTGGTAGGGCCCTCAAGGTTAGTGTCCATCAATACTGTGATAGCAATTGATCTTGGACAAAGAGTAAGCTCAACATGAAGGTGCCAAGAAGCTTGATTTACATGTCTTACTATGCATACTTTGGTTTCGCAAGTATCTGTAAGAATGTTCTGACAGAACATACACATGCGAAATACTCTGTTGACACAGATTTCACACACATCACGACAACCCTCCTGGAGCTCTCCTTCGCTCCACCCCCGACTTACGCTCCAGCCTTTCTTCTCTGGCTTTGAGGGCTCGCTCTCGCTCCTGTAACTGTATTTCCTTTAGTTTCAGCTCACTCAGTACAGGGCTGGAATCCTGCAACTTTTCTGGTTCTCCTAACCTCCGCCCCCTTCTCTCAGGATTTTTTCTTTGCTCTTCTGCAACCAAGTCAGCTATCAAAGGGCTCTCCAGAATGTCTTCAACAGAAGGTCGATGGTAATCCTGTCGGAAAAAATATTCAGTGTTATAGTCAGATTTCATAGCAGAATATTCATCCTAAAAGGGAAGTTACATTAAAAGGGCATATATTTCCAAGGCATAAGCAAGGACTCTTTTATGGATGGGCCTTAACCACCTGGAAAAATAAGTTCACTGGTGGCTTTAATACATGAGGTTCTGGGTCCACAAGGCAATGCAGATTTTCACTTATCTTTGCTCCCCCTTTAACTGAGAAGGCTCCACCCCTGTGCTGGTACTCGGTGGCACTGCTAGGGTCTGTTTAAGGGCAAGTACTGCCCTTGTATCTCTAAACTATGGCAAGCAGGATACTCCCTCATGGACCTTCAGTCATATTACTTTGCCTATATCCTTCTCTGTAATCCCACATGCCCTTAACTTTTACATCAGCTTGATTCCTAGGACAGCTCCCTCCCCATCCCATGGCCAGATTTTTTCCGCATAATCTCTGCATAATCTCTTTATTAGAGTTATTTCCCCTCTACTCTTTTTAGCTACCCCTCCCCCCACACGCCCCTATCTCTGGTCTCTAATTTCTCATCTGGAGCTAAAGGCAGAGTAATAAAGTCTTATGTGGACCCTTCCTGTACCGCCTACCACTGTGAGGTAGACTAGGACAAGGGAGACTGAGGAGTTGGATCCTCTCTGCAGTCTTTGTCTTGTCAGCATGACAGAGAGTGGGAAGAAACAAAAAGCAGACGGTAGGCCAGTAAGGATAAGCAATTTGCCAAATTCACATGTTTTCACTTGTGTTAACAGAGTAGATCTAGCTAAGGAAATATATTTAGTGTTTCTTCAGTCTCATTGCTCTACTAGAGAGAATACGTACTTCGAAATTTAATTGAGAGATAGACACAGAGAGATAGAATCTTATAATCTTTACCTTCAAATTTAACATCCTTGTAATAATGTCATTCAATTCATCAGAGTAACGGTATGGAATTCGCCTGAATTTGCCTTCTCGGATCTTCCCAGCCAATTCTTTCTGGTTGAAAGCTGTAAATGGAGGCCTGGAGAAAAATAAATAATGTAAAAATGAAAATAGAGTAAAAACCAAATCAAGAGCATAGTTTAAGCTCCAGCTGGTACTTATGTTTCCACTTCTGGGATCTTTTTCTACAGGTGTGTTTCCCAACCTTGGCACTAATGACAGTTGGGGTCATATAATTCTTTGTTACGGGAGCTGTCCTGTGCATCACAGTACGCTTTGCAGCATTGCTGGCCTCTGTCCACTAGATGCCAGTAGCTTCCCTAGTTGTGGCGAACAAAAATGTCACCCCATGGAGCAAAACTGTTACCCTCCCCTCCCCGCATTGAGAAACACTGCTCCACAGACTAGCTTAGAAGGAAGAAAAGAAAATCTCCAAATCTCCAGACCTATCCCCTAGATCTTTGTTTAAACATTTCTTGCATAGGTCCGCACTGAGAACCACTGCTCTACAGACTAGCTTAGAAGGAAGAAAAAGAAAATCTCCAAATCTCCAGACCTCTCCCCTAGATCTTTGTTTAAACATTTCTTGCATAGGCCTGACCTATTTGCTCTCCCCTGGAGCTAAGGACCAGTCTAACAAGAAAGTATCTAACTAGGTTAGAAGCTTGAACAAGTGAAGATCCAGTCTTAGGGGTTATATTATTATTTTTGTAAATAACTTTTTTAACCTGTCCATCTGCCTTAATTTTAGCCAAGGTATGATTCTTTCAGACTTGAATGTGCGTGGATGGTTAAGCAGTTGAACCCAGTGAAAGGTGACAAACCTCTCTGGGTATAAACCTCACTAGGAATCTGTCTTTACCATACTTACATTAATGCACACAATTCGTACAGCAAACAACCTAGTGACCAGATATCCGATTTCTCATTGTAGGACATGCGACTCATTTGTTCCTTCAGGGGAAAAAAAGGGTAAGAAAGTAGGAAGAGTTACAAGTTTATTTTGTTTTAAAACTTATAAAATTACCCCTAAGACAAAAATAGAAACTTAAAGTTTGGTAATATTTGCTCAAGGAAAAAAAAAGGAAAAAAATTATATTATTACTATTTTATACCTGCAATAAAAATTTCAAAATACAAAAAGCTGATTTAGCTTATGTCAGATCTTGTATCATAATAACAAAAGATGGTACTTTTTACTTCATCTGCAAATTTCTAATGGAAAAAAAGGCAATGACCTTATCCTAATATACTTTGTCATATAGAAGTCGTTCATTTATTTTTCCTTCACAAACATTTACCGTTATTATAGACGAGGTGCTGACAATTCAAAGGTGAACATGAGAGGCCTTTACCTTCACGACATTCATAATCTAGAAACTCCATTTTAAAAGAACCAGAGGAAATTTAAGAATAATCAATACGTGTATCTAGCTTATATTTAAATGGATATAGACGTAAATGGCTAATTGAATTATTTATATAGTTTCCCTTAGCCCACTCTATAAACCACAGAAGTGACTAAGATCCTCATTTCCTATTTAAATTGTTTGCCTTTCTTCCACACATGCAGTAACAAGTCTACTACAGCTCTTATTCTCAACAGAGGGCACAGAGGCAAATACCAAAATCTTAAGGAGGTCTCTTAATGTTTTAAAGTCCAACAGGTGTGTCTGATACCATTTCCTGACAATCAATTCCATAGGGAATGCTGAAGTGATCTAATTACAAAGGTAGGAGGGAAAAGGAACAAAAGAACTGTGCAGGTTTCAAATTTTCCAAGGACCACTTCTGCATAATTTTCCTTTATGTTAAAGGCTTTCTGTTTGGAATTTGATCCAGTGAGAAAATGACTCTGGTAATGTAATCTTAGCAAAAAACAAAATGATTAGTTTACAGTTTTATGCTGTAGTCAAACTGGTTAAATAATTAAAAATGATTTAGAAAATCCTGGAAATGTTTGTGAACTGCCAAAAAAATTAATCTCTCTCCATCTTTGTCTGCTCAGATTTCATATACAACCCATTGGTGCTATCACCTATTGATTCCAGCTTTTCAAAAGCCATCAGGCAATATCTAGGGAGCCATAAGTGGCTGACCCAACAATTTCATTTTGAGAGCTACAGGCCAAGGAAATAACCAAAAAAGGAAGAATAATTCCTATGCATAGCAGTGCTCCTTAGAATTATGATAAATTTTGGAAACAAAATATCTAGCAATAGAGGAAATACATAAGTAGGTAGACTCTGCAGCCCCCTTGTAGGAAATGGTAACAAAAAAAAGAACACAAAAAATTAACACTGTGAAAATATATTATCTGAAATTAGTAAGCCCCCTGAGCCCTGAATCTCCATGCACAAGAATTATCTAGAGAGTCTATTAAAATTACTAAACACACAAATAAAAAACTCACTTTCCCTATATTTGAATGCTTACAATTAAGAGGTTTAAAAAGTATCTAAATTCTGAAATACTTACAGGAGACATGTAATAAGGTGTGCCAACAAATGTTTTTGCAAAACTTGTATCATGGTTTAATATTCTAGCTAGCCCAAAGTCTCCAAGCTTAACGTTTTGCTTGCCATCCAGGAAAACATTGGCTGGTTTCAGATCCCGATGTAGCACAGTGTGACCGCCATCACTTCGTCTGTGACATTCCTTTAGGGCCAAAGTCAATTGAGTCATCACTCGAAGAACAAACTCTTCGTCTAAGTATTGTCTGAAACCAAAGCAGTTATACAGCATATAACTTCTGAATAAAACTTTTATAAAGATGAGATTAATGTGAATTATCTAGTTTTCAAAGTGTACAATAGAGAAATGAGTATCATATTTTGTTATGAAATATGGGTGTTGATTCCCAGGAATTTCCTGAAGTACTGTGGACCCACCAAATACAAAAACACTTCCACATACATGTCTAAGTACTTTATGTCTGATCCTAAAACAAGATGCTCAACAGAAACAAAACCAGGCCCATTTTCAGCTTACATTTCAAGATTAACTTACCTTTCCTTGGTTCCCTTTGTAATTACACTGGCCAGGTCCCCTCCTTCACAATATTCCATTACAATGTACAGCGTTGTGTTGGTTCGGTCAATAATTCGATCATAGTAACGGACAATGTTTGGATGTTTCAGTTCACGAAGCAAATTCACTTCAGAAACAAGCATTTGTTTTTCAGCTTCTGTCATGGAGCCATAGTCAAGTTCCTTCCAAACTAATATCTGTAATAAGAATTTCCCAGAGTAAGAATGAACTCATTATACTCAAAAACAAAGAGTAAATGTTCCAAAATTTAAAAATTACTTCCCTATTAAATAGATCATACAGTCATCATCTACTTGAGTTCGATAATCTTTAGGACCCCTGAGTTTATTTCCATCCTCTCACTGTTAAGCAGTAAATAATATAATGGGAGAGAGGGCGATGAGGCATATTAGGCCTCTCCCAACCCCTTACCCTCACTTGTTTCGTGGGAGGTTGGCAAAATGCACTTTGCTCAAAGGTAGGGCAGAGACAGTCAAAGTCCCTGACCATTCTAACCAGCCTAGTTTTCCCAAGGTGAGTGAGACCTGAGTAAAGATCCCTCCATCAGCAGCCAGGCGGTTTCCTCTCTGTTGTTTCTTTCTGTATCAGCTCAACCTACACACATAGGAATATAGGAAAAATGGATCCAAAAAGCCGAATAACAGGTATTTTAAATGAGCTCTGACTGCAAGACAGAAAGCTCCCGGTTCTGGTGGTCCTGTTCCATTCTCCTGTCCCACAGCTCTACTCTTCATTAAAAATAGCTCAGGAGTCAGTTACCTGTCCCCACTGGAAGGCCCTTAGCAAGTCAAAGCAAGAAAAAAAGGAAATGGAAGAGAAGGGGAAAATAAAAGAAAATATATGTATGTGTATATATATTATATATATTTTTTCGAATATATATGTCAAAAGAAGCAGTCTCCCATCCCATCTGGGGGAGATGACTGACTCTTCCGGGCACCCAGCCTTGGAGACCCACAATCCCAGGCCTCTCGCTTTGGCGGCGGAAGGCGCTCGCCACGGGCTGTTGATAACGTAACAGGGGCGGGGGCAGGGAAGGGGCCCGCGCTCACCTTGCCGTCGCCCTTCCTCCGGATCTTCTGGCAGCGACCGTAGGAGCCCGTGCCAATGGTGTGCAGCACTTCGTAGTCCTCCGCCCGGGTCGGCATGGCGGGGCCACCGCAGGACCCCAGCAGATCAGGCCGCAGCCGTGAAGTTACAGCCAGCGAGTCCGAGGTGCAGCCCCGTTTAACCGTCGCGGGCCCTGGCCTCGCAGTCTATTGGCCCACAGTGAAGAGGCTTTGCCTCTCTGATTGGCTAAGAAGAACACAACCCCCTAGGCATCGTGGGAAGGCGTATCCCTAGGCAACCTCCTCGGCGTCGGGATCGGCGTCCTCTTTCTTCCTCTGGGGAGAAAGGGGCGGAGCTAAATGATCAGGTGGGTGGGGGGATAGAAAGCGGCCCCAAGCGGATTTCCGCAACTATGTCCCTCTGGCTTAAGTCGCCAAAGTAACCGAAGTCCAGAGACCTCTCCTCAGACTTCTTTGCACCCTCCCTTAACCAACTGCTTTCTGACCTTTGCACTCTAATCTCTCGGGTTCCTGTACTCTGCAGGTGCCCTCTCCTCTCAGGTTCTGGTACCCTGAGCCTTGGCGGGGTCATGTTGAAGATTTAGGAAGAGCTAAGTACAGAGTTTAAAAGTACGCCCCTCGCTGAAACGCTGACTACAATGCGGGACTGTGCCAAGCAATTTACATTGTCTCACATATTGCTCAACACAATCCTATAAAGCAGAGTTTAGTATAATGAGAAAATGGAAGCACAGAAAGTTTATTTGCTTTAGTTTCAACAGCCAGGAAGAGACGAATCAATACAAAAACCGTGGATACTCATAGTAACGATTTAAAGGTTACACATGATTTTGTGCAGGGTGCAGTCATCATAGACTATATTTTTGAATACCGAATTTAGAGTCTTGTTCAGCATGCAGAGGATGTGTACAAACCCTCAGGGTAGAATATGGAAGTCCTGATGTTTTAGAATACCAGAAGAATATGGTGCTCTAAGGCAGACAGGTTTATCTTTAAGACACCTACGAACAACAACAACAGTCTACCAAATAGGTTATCTGGGGTGCTGAACACATAATTAATTGACAATACTTCGTTGAATGTAGCCTCTTCTGGGCACCCACAGAAACTAACGTTTTCAGCTCACCCAGCCATATGGAACAGTCCAATTTTTACCTGAGAAAGGGGGCCTGGAGACCTCCATCCAAGGATGGGTGCATTACCGGAAGCCTAATCATTTAGGAATGCTCAAATAGGTCAATTTTCTTTAAATATCTGTTCAGAATGGGATTGAAAATAACTTGACTCTCTATTAATAAAAATTACAAACCTCTTTATGTTAAAAATAAATTTATTATATGCAGTGAATATAACATAATTGGAAATGCCAACCAAGAGAATTTTTAAAGTAACATTCAAGGGCACTGTCTTACCTCAAGGGAATGAGACCAATTTAGGTTTCAAAAGTTATGTAAGAAGCTACAAGTGGCTGGTTTAATTGGCACTATATTTTTTATTTTAGTACCTCTTAAAGACTGACATCCGTGGAGCTCTTTAGCTGGCCTGCTCCAAATCCAGTCCCGAACCTTCTCTCTGGCCACTCTTCTGCTCTCACCCTTTGCCCTAATTCCCCAAACCTGGCACACCTTCTCAGCCCTGCCCCCACCACATTTGCACCTGTTATTCCATTTGTTTGGAATACTATCCACCTGACTCCCTTATCCACTGCCCCACTC
>NW_006432945.1:3069112-3069798 GCF_000325575.1 Pteropus alecto
TTTGTATGAGCCCTCAAGTATTCATGTTTCAAATGTTCCCAGCCCTGTGGCAGAGACTAATACTGAGGAAAGAGCTATACCAGCAGTATAGAGAGTGGTTCCAAGGCTCATAAGTTCCTTCAACAGATGTTTATTGAGCACTTACTATATCGCAGGTATAATGATAGGCATTGATATGCTGGGGGTTCATTTAAAAAGAGATAGTTGGGCCATGATGACAATAATAAAGAAAAGAGTGACATACGCATAGCATGACAAACTCTAGTGACTGACTGGCTAGAGTCAGCCCGTATCACTGGGTGAGAGTGAGGAGCAGGACAGCCCAGCAGAGACCACTAGACACCAGAGTAGAAAGAGATACTGGTGGCTGAGGAGAATGTAGGGGTCAATCAGGAATACTTTTACAGGAAACACCACTTCCCCCGCCACTTACTCCCTCCATCCTCCATATTCCTCTCATTTTTTTAAGATTCAGCTCACATCCAGTTTCTACCCTGAAATTTCTTCTGACTGCCTTCAACACACTGTGATCTCCTAAGAGAACAATTAACTGTGTTCTTTACTGACTTAGAATGTGCCACATACCAATCTATATAACCAGCTCTCCTGTATCTAGCTTATCTGACCTATTAAATCAGAAACTCATCCTATACATAATGTCACAGAGAAATCCAGCCTTTACAACT
>NW_006432945.1:3070997-3119883 GCF_000325575.1 Pteropus alecto
GAATTGTAGGAGATTTTAGAGAACGGTCCCAATTTTCCCTTGCGAACAGCACTGAAATTATAGGAAGAGTGGGTATGAGGTCTAGAAAACCCAGGTTTGTTTAGTTCTGTTTTGATGAGCTATGACCTGGGGAATCCACTCAACCTCTCTGGGCCCTATAAAATGAGACTGTTAACCTAGATGACCTTAAAGGACCATTTTAGCTTTATGTGTTATGATTCTATCCCCTCTTCCTGAAAATCCACAGGAATTGCTGTCAGAGCCAGAACATGACTTTGTATAGCCCTCAGTTTGACTCCAGGTGACAGTTTTTATCAAGTAGTTATGTATGCTTTAGGTTTCTCAACATCCTTTCTCTTCATTCTTTACTTTTAACAGCAACATTTATTGAGTGACAGACTCAGTGATAGCTGCTGGAGATAGAAAGATGAAAGTTTAGCCCTTGACCTCAAAGAGGTCCCCCTGGAAAGGTGAGGTAGGTGTAGACCAGCTCTCCCTATGCCGTGTGGCCATCACTCTGGAAGAGCTTTGTCCACATGTTAGGGAAACCCAGAGGGAGGAACCAGGCTCTGAATAGAATGGCAGGGAGTGCAGGTCAGGAGAAATGTTCCCCGTGCCATTTAAACTCCATCTAAAGGATGAGCTGGACAAAAGGAGCTGTGGGTAAAAGCATGGAAGCATGCAGGGGCCTACGGTTTGGTGGACCAAAGGTTGCATGTGGTTACCTTATGAAACAAGTGGTTAGCCAGGTGAACAGGATGACTGAGAATCTAGGCAATCTTCTGAAGGTGATGGAGCCCCAGTGGAAGCTTAGAGCAGAACATTACCAGACTGTGCTCTCGAAGATCACTGGTAAGTGTAGAGAATGAACGTTGGAAGGCAGGAATACAGTGCTGGAGGTTCTGGTAGCACCCCAGGGGGGAGCGATACGCCACCCCCTCAAGGGAATGATGGTGGCAATGAAGAAGAGGAAGAGAATTCGGAACTGTTTGGGAGGTGGATTAGGTGATGAGATGCAGTGACCATCAGTATATAGGGGAATTTGGGAGGACAACTCCTGGCTTGAATGACCAGAGAGATGGTGATGTCCTTCACTGCAGGAGGGAATGCTGGAGGAGGAGCAGGTTGGGGTCGGGGATACATTGCTCATGTAGAGCCCAAGGGCCTATGGGGGAGCTGACCAATGAGCAGCTGGAAGCATAGTCTCAACAGAACAGTCCGGGCTGGAGACAGAGAGCTGAGAGTAAGTGGTGACGGAAGCCAGGTGTGGAGATAAATATGCCCTAAGAGTGGCAGAGTGAGAAGGGGGTTAGGAGCCTGGAGGTTATACTAGGCAGGTGGAGGAAGAAAAGTCAGCAATGACCAAGGAAAGTGACCAAGGAGTAGGCAGCAATATGGGAACCATTTGTTAACCCAGATCCCAGGAGAGGAGACGGTTTTAAGAACGTGGGAGTGCCTACGGCCATGCCACCCCGAACAAGCCCAATTCTGTCTGATCTCAGAAGCTAAGCAGGGTTGGGCCTGGTTAGCACTTGGATGGGAGACTACCTAGGAAGACTAGGTACTGTAGGTGTAAAAACTAAAAAATAAGAGATTGTAAGCTGACGAAGTCCTTGCAATCTGTGAGGTCAACCAAGGATTGCCTCGCCTAAAAAAAAAAAACAAAGAACAAAACATGGGAGTGATTCACAGTGCCAGGTGTTGCAGACAGAGCAAAGAAGGCAAGGGCAGAAATGAGAACTGGGTTTGGTCACTTGGAGAGTGAGAGTCTAGGTGACCCACCTAACAGCATTTTCAAGTCAAGTGAAGCAGAAGCCAGTCTGCAGGGATTGTAGTGAGACCAGATGGTGAGGGAGGGCAGACTGTGTGTGTGTGTGTGTGTGTGTGTGTGTTGTACGTGTGTGGCGGGGGATGGCGGGGAGGGCAGTCCTGGGCAGCCCTCCAGGGTGGCTACGGGCCCTGCGTTTCGGCCTGTTTGCCCCTTAGTTCTGTGCCCGAGGAGGATGGGTGGCCTGGCCTGGAGGCCTTCCCGCCCTTGTTGTCACCACTCATGACAAAAGCCTGCAGCTGATTTCACATTACACACTCATGTCGTGTCACTCGGTAGGAGTGAGAAGGTCGTGACCACGTGACCTTAATGTAATCCAGAGAGACCTTGGGAGAAGCCGCATTGGCCCATGCCTGCTTAGTGAGGACAGCTCGGAAGAAGTCAGAGGAGGAACTTCTGTTCTTACTTTTGGGGGACAGAAAAGCCTGAGGCACCAGCACAGGCCTGTTCCACAGCCAAGGTGTGTCAGGAGCTCCCAGGTGCCTCCAAGCAGCAACCAACGTGAGCCTGAATTCAGTCCAGAAGGAAGAGCCCCACACTTTTTTTTTTCCTAGCACCAATCCTTTGACAAAGCCCAGCAGCAGAGTAATCTCAGGGCTGCTGCCTGTGACAGGGAGGACGTCCCAGGGCAGAGACAGAAAGGAAATCGTACAGCGTGATCAGCTTCCTCCAGTTCTCAGCAAGGCGACTAATCACTGAGCTCAGGCCAGGTACTGGGTAAGCAACATCTTGCTCCACCTCATGACTGCCCTTGGGGAATTTTCAAATGAGATACTTGAGACACAAGATATTAAATGATTGACTCAGGGTGGCGAGTGCCAGAGACAAAGCAAAGGTTGGGTGGGGCCCCCATAGGATCCAGGGTCTTGGCAGCTAGTATGTGTGGCTTGCCTAGTTTCATTTAAGATAGAGGGGATTTTTAAAAATCAAGAGCAACAACTCAAGTCTAGTTGAGGTTCTGTTCTAACAGCCATGCTATGAGGCTGGGCATCTGCCTGCTGACCAGACTTCACCACCCTTGCTGGACCCCAGAGAGCTCACTTATTGTAACAGTGTGACATGGCAAGTCCATGTGGTGGCAGCAGAGCTCTGAGCTCCCGCTCCTAAATCACAGGAAACAGGCTGACACCCTCCGTGCTCATACAAACTGGATAAGACCATGAGCACTTAGCCCCCCGAGTCCCAGGCGCCTGCCCCGAAGGGTGGGAGATAAAGCCTACCTCACAAGCTTTCACTGCAGGTTGAATGAAACCATGTACGTAGTGTCCAACCTGCTGGAGATGCCCCAGACATGGTACCTTTTACGGTTGTTAGTATAATTCTCTCACGGGTGGAGCCACAGAGAGAAACACAACACCCTACACTTGCTGCTGACTGCTGAGACTCCCCGAGGGGCACTTCACACCGCCTGGCCGCTCTGGCCAGCATTTCTGAGGGCGAACACCCCCACACTCGCCTGGTTCCTTCACCTGGCTTCTGCTTCATCTGCCCCCATGTGGCATCCTGTCCTCAGAGGGTTCTCAAACCTGCGTTCAAGGGTATTCAAGGGCATAGCTCTCAAGACAAGACAAGGGGAGCTAGGCCAAGGCACAGCTATTTTCAGTGTGGTTTTAAATTCACTTCCCCATTGATGAGCAGATGCTAACAGTTCCCAAGTGCCTACTTCCCCCTTCTTGTGATGCTCTAGTCTCCCTTTCCTCCTCCCCTCCCCCTCCTCCTCTTCTCTCTCTCTCCACGTCTGTCTCCTCTGTCTCTTCCCCTCCCTAGTTACCCATCCAGGGCAGAGAGGCAGCTGAAAGGAGCTGAGAACAGGAGAGACCCTAGTCCATGGCCCTGCAGACACAATTCCCTCCTTGCAGCCTCAGGTTCCAGAACTGGCCTCACTCTGACCTGAGACACGATGCAGAGACCTCACTCTTCCTCTCTTCTCTTTCAGGAAACATCTGGAAACTCCTCTGTTGAGACCTGCCACAAGACCTCTAATGAATTTCAGACTCCTGCATATTCTTCCGAAGTTTTTTGTTTGCTGGATTTTATGAGAAATAACATATATATCTTTCTCCCAAATACATAACTTGAACCAAAAGCACGACGTTTTTAGTTAAATCCTTGCTTTTATAGAATCCAACACATGAAATCAGAATTCACCCCAGAATTTTTTGGGAGGGGGAATTACAGATGCTCCTCAACTTATGATGGGATTATGTCCCAATAAACCCATTGTAAGTTGAAAATATCGTAAGACAAAAATACACCTAACCTACTAAACTGCATAGCTTAGCCTAGCCTACCTTAAACAGGCTTGGAACGTTCCGTTAGCCCACGGTTGGGCAAAACCATCTACGCAAACCCTATTGTATAACAAAAGGTTGAATATCTCGTGTAATTTACTATGCATATCACTTTCATGCCATTGTAAAATCAAAAAATCTTATCAGGAACCATTTGCGTTTTTGACACAAACCACTCATCCTTTTCTAAAAGTATTTGCTACCTATTATTTTAGACACCAGTCTTCCAGAGTGCTCGTAAAACATGGTTTGAACGGAAAGCTATTCTTCGCACTTATTTTTCTGGAGCAATGTTGTGGTGTGCAGAGAGAAGACCTAATCTGAGGAGGTTTGGTGACTGTCAGACACACACTGCCCTCCGCCCCGAGCGGCAGCGCAGGGCTGTCCTGGAGCGTCTGGCGAGCTGACCCACAGCTTGGCAGCATCTTGGAGCTTTCAGTTACTCACCATGTGCTAATGACCAGTTTCCTTAAAGGAGGTCCAGGAGGGGTGCTGCCAGGCCCCTTCTCCAGCAGTCTGTGAAGCTGCGACAGTAACACAGTGACCGTAATGTGGTTACTCTTCTCGGGCATTGACTGTGTGCCAGCGGATGCACCGCAACCCCAAAGACTGGGAACTATTATTACCTCGGTTTTACACATGAGGAAACCAAGGCTTCAAAGGTTAGGTAATTTGTCAAGGTCAGACCACTAGAATGTGCCAGAGCTGGCTCTGCCTTCCAAGTCCAAAGATCATGTCTAACCACCGCCAAAGAAATAAAGCTGCACTTGTTTTAATATCTTTTATAATTAAGAAACCTGCCAGTATTCCAGCACAGAGGGCACCACATTCCAAGCCCACATACTCTGAGTTCTAGGAATCAAAACCCATAGGCCAGAGCATGGCTGTGTTCCCACAGATTCTGTGTGCAGTCTTTGTAGTGACCAGCCTTCTGGCAGCAGCTCTTGGCTTTCCTAGACTGTGATGGCAAGATCCTGTGTCTCCAGGGGGCTTTCGGGGCCCTCGTGTCTTAGTCATCACGGTGAGGGCAAGAGAAAAAGCATGGACATGTAGATGCTGACTCTTTCCTGCCCGAATCACAGGGCACAGGGCAGGGCAGACAGGACCAAATCCAGACCCAGCTGTAGCCTCCAGGCGAGACCATTGGACTGCTGCAACGTGTGACATTCTCTAGAAGCCACCTGGGCAGGGAAGCCAGGGCAACTTATGTGCAGGGCCAGGTCAACTGCCATGGGCATGAAGGGAAGAAAGTGACCTACGAGAATTAGATATAGGCCTTTCATACAAATATACCAGCTCACGCTTGAACATGAGTTTTAATGTTCTTGTAGCTTCTCACAACGGAGAGGACATGGCATCATGTGAAATCAACACCAGCCAAAGCTGGCTTGGGTAGCAGTGGCAGCCTTTCCCTCATCCCGGCCTCTGGTCATTCTCTGATCCCTTTCCCTTCGCACACCAACTCGGAGCTCAGCCTTTCCTGATCAACCTCACTTCACGGAGAGCATGAGTTTAGTCTACCTTCCCTCTGTGCTTTAAAGGTGCTTTTTCTACACCATAATCAATGGATGGATAACACCTTGTTTGTTATTTCGTAAGCGCTCTGGAGCCTTTCTCAGATGACTCTTTCACAACTTCACCTGAACGGATTATCCTGGGACAGAGGTTGTGGATAGGGTGACCGAGCGTCTTGGTTTGCCTGGGACTGTCCCAGGTTTTAGTATTGCAAGTTCTACATCCCAGGAAAATCCTGTGGTCATCCCAGGTGGTGACCTCGGGTACGGCGCCTCCTCCGTGCAAGCACCCCACCCCGTTCGCAGCTAAAGCAGTGTCGTTCGTAAGCGGTGCAGCCCCTTGAGTGTGGTCCTTGGAAGGTGGCGATGCCATCCCCTGTGGCTTGTTAGGAATGCGGGCTCTACCTGCTGAATCAGAACCTGCTCTTTCACACAGTTCCCAGGCGATTCCCTCGCAGGTTAAATTTGAGAACAGTTGCCCCAGAGTGCTGGTGACTTTAGCCTTTCTCTGCTGAGAAACACAACGTGGACATCGGTTTCGAGACACACTTCCGCCGGAGTCCCAGACTGGAAATGAGCCCACAGATTTTGGGAGGCCAGTGAAGCACTAGACCAATTTGAAACCATGCCAACTGTAAGCAGGATCGGTGACAGTCCCTCAGGGAAGGTGGCCCGGAGGGCCGCAGGTTTGCGCAGTTCCTGGCACACCCACCTGTCCCCTCTGAGAATACAAGGAAATGGAGAATTAGAGGACAGACTTCAAATCAGCTCTGACTTATATATTTAAAAAGATAAGTGAGTCACAAATGTTGGCACCTTAACTATGATTGGCAGGAGGTTGTATTGTCATAACTTGGATCTTATCTCAATGCTTTGTAGTTCTCAACTTGGGTGTTGATCAGAGGCCCTCTGGGGTTTTTTTTGTTTTTTGTTTTTTAACCAAAATGCCAGGCCACAGCTTGGACCTCCTGAATCAGGGCCTCTGGTGAGGGGCCAGGCTTCTGTGATTTGGGGCATCCAGGAACCAGAACCACAAGAAGAGCCCGTAGCCTGCTCAGTCCTGCTCTCTCCCTACCCTTCTGCTGGTCGCCAAATGAGGGGGCCCTTCCCCTCCTGGCACTGAAGGAAGACAGCAGGGACCCCCTCACCTCCACAGGCCAGCACACTCTTTTTCCAGGGGGTCAGCGGGGTGGGTTGTGAGAGACTGGACCCTAGAGACCTCAAAACTCATGGAACACTTAAGGACTGCGTCCGAATACAGAAATGTTGACCCTGTTACTGAAACAGTAAGAGCCAACTGCTGCTCTTCAGGGACTGTCATGTTCCTGAAGCTGCCTCGGGGCCTAATTGTCCAAGCCCGGGGGCAATTTGCTCCGAACTCTTCTATCCTTTCACTTCCAATTTTCTTCCCACTCACCATGACTGGACTTTGAGGAGAACCCCGCCCATGGCTGTGAGACATTTTTCTCTTGAAGTACCACACAATTCCCCCCAGAAGCCTTTGCAGACACGGCCTCAGAGCTTTCGAGGTGAGCTTCCAGGGCTAGGCCGCGACCCACACATGTGTAATCTTTTGGTCAGATCTTGATTGAGGGAGATGCTCCTGAGGAGACAGGCTCACAGCCCAGGCAGGAAGGCCACATGGACAAGGAGATGGGGGCGGGGTGCGTGGGTGGGTGGGAGAAGCTGTGAGGAGGACCACCGATGGCTTCATGATGAGATCCCAAATGGTGTGAGTTGCACGGCCTTGGGCCATCTCTTCTTCCCGGCCTCAGTTCCCCTCTCCAGGTGATGTGAGAAGGTCCAGTGGGTTTCTGAGTTCTGTACCTGCTTTATGGAGCCATGAGTCTGTGAGTGCTTTTCATGGACGTGGGTCCCTGTCCTCCTGATGAGTCGGCAGAGCACACACCCAGGACCCATTGTGCGGACGTACTGTTACGATAGGAGTTCTGAGGAGTGTATCGGGAAGGCTCATTTTGCTTTCTTCCCTGCTGGAGATGCAGGCCACCTCCCGCTCCAGCAGTGTCCCCAACACCGAGGAATGAGCAGTTTCACCACCAATGTCTTTTATGTGCCTTTGCACATTTTTCTTTCAACCTTCCTTACAACTCATGGAGAAATATATTATCCCCATTTGGTTTTAGAAGGCAATTTTTATGTAAGTCGAAATTTTATCAGATATACCAGGTCTGCTGAACTATATAATTTTTGGTCTTTTACCTGTTGAACCAGAAAGAGGCCAATTGTGTCATCATTTAGCTCCTAAAGCACCAAGCATCTGTCCATTGAGAATCAACAGATCTCAAGGTGTGACAAAACTGAGATTGGCTTTTAAATCATCACAAACTATTTAATGCCTCTTCATATAATTGATTGCCTGGTGAATGAGTTGAACCCTTCTAGAACACTGTGTGTGTGTGTGTGTGTGTGTGTGTGTGTGTGTGTGTGTTGATTTTATTTTGTCAAAACTTCTGGAGCATAATCAGCACAAGATTTTACCTAAAGCTGCTGGAGCACCATTAACATGGATTCCAAACTCCACCCTACCCACCATTTATTCTCATTTTACATATTAGGAAGTTGAAGTTCAGAGGGATTAAGACACTTGTCCAAGGTCGCACAGCTGATGAGTGGTGAAGCCAAGATTTGGACCCAAGTCTAGCTGATCTGCAAGCCCAGGCAGGTACTACCACATGGTGCCATCTTAGCGATGAGGTGAGTATATAAACACCCCTTCTCACCTCACTCAGGGCCAAGTGCTGATTCTATACCACAGATTAATTAATCAACCAAAGGCACCTGTTTATGACATGCCAAGCTGTGTTCTAGGTGCTGGGGCAGGGGAATCCCACGATGCCCAAGACACAGTCCTGCTCTCTAAGACTTAGAGTCTGGTTGGGCTGGAAAAAAAAAATCGATTATGGATATATAGTGTGTTAAGTGCTTTGACAGAGGTAAGTACACATGCTAGGGAGCATCTAAGAGCATCACCTACCTCCCACCTTGAGGACCAGAGAAGACTCCCCAGGAGGTGACCCTTGAGTTGGGAGATGAGGGCTGGGGCCAGGGACAGTTAGCCAGAGAGATGAGGGCTGGGGCCAGGGACACTGTTACAGGTAGAGAGAACAGGGCGTTAGCCCTGGATGTGTGGCAAGATGCTGGTAGAGCAAGCGTGTGAACCAGGCCTCGAAAGTCCTTGAATCTTCACTGAGGAGGCTGTGCTTCATCCTGACAGTGACAGGGAGCCACTGAAGGGCCCTGAGCAGAGGGACAGGGCCATAATCAGGTATGCACTTACAACCACTACATCAGAGTCAGGGAGAAAGATGTTATGCCTGGGGCGTTCGGATAAGAGGTTACTGTGAGCTCCCTACACAAAGGCAGCAATGGCGGGCCTAGAGAGGAGAGGACACCCTCGAGTCAAGTTGGAAGGTAGAATGACTGTGATGAGGTGACTAGAACGTAGGCAGTAAGTGGGAGGCAGGAGCTGAGGTAGACCCCAGGTTTCCGGATATGCAACCTGGCGCCATGCACTGTGAAGAGGATGAAGGAGGAGCCGGGCTGGGGAGGAGGAGTCAGGCCCGTTCCAGACAGAGAGTCTTTGAAGTGCCTGTGGTCCCCCCACTGGACATTCCTCTATGCAGCAGATAGATGATCTGGAAAGGAGATACATGGAGATCTGGGGTCATCGGCAGGTAAATGGCAGTGGAAGCTACAGATGTGAGTGTGGATGAGGTGGCCCAGGGGGCAGGTGGAGGGGAATGTGCAGGGCGGAGTGAGGTGAGCAGAGGGTCACAGGCAGACAGACACCAGCTACGCAGGGTGTGTGGGAACAGGGCTCTCTGTCTTCATGGCTTTGCCAGGCTCCTGCTCCGATGAATCCAAAACCAGCTAAATTCTGCCTACGACTAGTAAATTAGAAATGGTGCCTGGGATCAGAAGTAGCTCTCCAATAAATTCATCGTTGTATGTAATTATTGGTGGCTGCCTTCATCAGGGGCTGTTGGTTAAAGTGCTAACACCGAGTTTATTGAGCCCTATTGAAAAAGAAAATTAGGATGTAGAAGCGAGTTAGAGGTGTCCCCTCTCCCCCCAGTAGACACATTGTGAACAGTGCGTGATGGGCCTCGGAAGGAAGTTAAGCAAGGAGTTGCGGTTGTGTGGCCTGGGACACACGAAAGAGGCGGCAGTATTGTAATTTGCACCCTCAACAGGAAGCACCAGAAAGGGAAGTTCGCAATGCGAACATGGACCGTTATTTTTCTCTGGCCACTTTTGCAGCTGCTACACCCACTGAGGCAGCCTCCTGGGGAGAGCAGCATCCAGGGCTGGCGGCACCTGGCATGGGGCTCGCACCCTGCCCCCTTAGCCCTCAGCCCTCAGCTCTTATCTCCCAGCCCCAGGGGGCAGGTGCAGCCGCCTGGAAATCCCTGGGTGTGGCCTTAAGTCCACTGCACATTTGACCACCTTCTCACAGTTTTACTTTCACATTGCTTCTAACGTATTTTCCTCAGAGACTTTAAAGTCATGTCAATAGATTACGTCTGGAAACTAGTGAAAAGGACCTCCTTTGGAAGCTGCCTGGAAGCACAGCTGCTATTTAGACCTCTGTGACAGGTGGAGTTGTGCTTCTTCAGGAAAGACACGTTGGAATCCTAACCCCGGAACCTCAGAACGTGACCTTAATTGGAAATAGGGTTGTTGCAGATGTAGTTAGTTAAGATGAGGTCATTTTGCGGGGTGCTAATCCAATATGAGTGGTGTCCTTATAAAAGGGGGGAATTCGGATATAGAGACACGAGCAGGTCTCAAGAGCACCTTGTGAAGACGAAGGCAAAGATCGGGGTTGTGCTTCTACAGATCAAGGAACACCAACGATTGCCAGCCAACCTCCAGGAGCTAGGACGGAGGCATGGAATGGATTCTCCCTCACAGCCCTCAGAAGGAGCCAACCCTGCTGACACCTGGATCTTGGACTTCTGGCCTCCAGAACTGTACAAAAGTAAATTTCTGTTGTTTTACCTCCCAGTTTGTAGCAATTTATAACAGCGTCCCTAGCAAACTAATACACCGCTGTCCAGATTACTGTGTGGGTTGGACATACCAGGCCGCACCTTTCTCACCTGTGAAAAGGTGCATTCTTTCAAAGAGGGAGGAGGAGAAGCCGGGTGTCTCAGAACAGAGTCTTTCTTCTGGTTTCTCTGTCCAGCCAAGTTGATATTGTAACTTCACAGCAGATCATCCTAGGTCCTACTCCATGGCTTGTTCATGGCTCTCTCCTCATTAGTTTCTTCGCTTATTCATCTGTTTGTCCATTGTCCATTTGTTTATTTGTTCATCCAGCTCATTTTTCTTGCCCACACCCTGTGTGCCAGGGGCTGTTCTAGATGCTGGGCAGACGGTGGGGGATGAGACAGACAAGCCTGCCCTCATAGCACATTACAGCGGGAGGACAGGGCATCACGCAAACAATACTGAAATCGGTGTAAATCGCAATGGTAGAAGTGCTGCAAATGACAGAAGCGGGGTGCCCAAGAGCAATTAGCGGGGGGTCTTGATCTCCCAGTTAACCCTGGCCCTGACCGCTGCCTGCATCCTGCCTGAGGACAAGGATGTCTTGGTGACACATAGAGCAGCCTTGTAATGCTGTTGTGCTTTGCTGGTGATGAAAACATGTGCATCCTGAGCCCAGATAGGGGTGTTGACTTGTGCCTGCCAACTCTGAAGCCCCATTTTGGGGATAGGACCAGGGGGCGCCCCGGCAGAGGTGGCAGGGGCTTGCTGCACCCACGGTGGCTGGATTTCCTAGATAAAGACGACGAGGCGACAGTACCCGAGTGTTGAGAGAGTCTCCGATGGTCTCTGCAGGAATCGGGGGGCCACAGGTAGAGTTCACAGCAGTGCAGCTCCAAGGGGGACTCCTGGGACCACCAGTGCCTCCTGTGAACTTTTAAGAAATGCGAGTTCAGCCTCCACCTCCGTCATACTGAATCAGGGACTCTAGGGTGGAGAACCCCAGGAGTTGCTAATGTTCTCAGAAGCTAAACAGCACTGGTATTGGGTCCAAGCGTGGTTTCAGGGTCAAATGGAGAACTGGCTTTCTGCTCACTGAGATTTAGTTGTCTTATCTTTAATAAAGGCACAAAAATACCATCTAACTTCTAGTTCCAGCTTCTAAAGTTGTGAAGACTATATTAGATAATGCATGTAAGTGCCCGGGACCTAGAGCAAATACAATAAACATTAGCTAGTGATTCTTTTATTAAGCACTGGAGCATTAAAAGATTGTCAAAAAACCTCCGTGTGGCCCAAACCCTCTCTCAAATGGCTGCCTGGCCGAAGTAGTGAGGCTGCCTGGCTCAGGGCCTTGTGGCCCTCAGGGTTTATAGGCCAAGAGCTGTCAGAAATCTGGCCTCGACTTGCTCCAGGAAGTACGGCCTAGGATAAAGTTACACACTCACACTCAGCACAATACCAGGCAGCGAAAAACCAGCGATGGATCTAAACGAGGAAGGCTGCTGGCCCAGGAGCGAGGGTGAGAGGGCGAGGTGAGAAACAGGTGTGTGTGTAAGGGAGGGAGCCGCAAACACTTCCAAGGGGGAGCCGAGCTCCCCAGAGCTCCAGGTGCCAGGGCTGGGGGAGTACAGTCTCAGTGTTCGTGCTGCCTCTTTGACCTCTTGCTCAGGTCGTCTCTTTAGGCACCGCTGTTTGTCTCCTGGATGGAGGAGGTTGTTCGAAGCTATGACGAAGCTCTGCGCTTGAACCAGCTCTTCTACTGCTGGGATGCCTTGCACAAGAAAGCCACTGAGCTCGGTCCCAGAAGGTGCATTTCCTGCCCCGCCCGATCCCCTGACGAGAAGTTTTAAATGGACAATGTTGGAAAGGGCCCTCCAGGCATTAAGACTCCCAGGCCTGGCTGCCAGGGGCCCACACACCTGGTCAGGGAACAGACTGGAGACTGGGCTTTTCCTCAGCTCCTTCCAAGGATTCCCTAGGAGGTAATCCTGTCGCTGGGCCAACATGTCCCAGTTGTCCTATCCCACAGGAAGAGCCACAGCCCGGTCTGAAGGCCCTGCCTGATGGGATGAGGCCCTCGAGAGGCTGGGATACAGCGGTTTCACCTGAAACTGAAGAGCCCTGGCCCTGTGTGCGCAGGTGGCACCTTCTCCTGCCTCAGGTTTCCCTCTGCGGTAGTCCCTGACCCCACCCCCCACCCCACCCCTGCACAGATAACCAGCAAGACTCCAGCATATTCCTGCCTGTGCTCTCCTGAGTCCTTCACTGGGACTCACAAAATGGGGCAAGGGTGCTAACACCCCAGCAAAAGATATGCCGGGCCAAGGGAAAATCAGAGAGGAAAGAAGGGTTCTAAATCCCTGTTGACCTTACATTTAGTTATGTATTTTCTCTGATCATCCAGAGTTTTATTTTATCATCTAGATGTCTTTTTTTTGTTATCTGCATTCTTGAAAACCACCTAAAATTGTGTTTTAAAAAATTACTTTTTTTTTTTTTTAGTAGTAGCCTACTCCTTATCTCCAAGGGAAATGAAATGTGACCTTGGGAAGAACACCATCCACCAGGACAGGCACAGTCACGTCCTAGGCACATGAAAAGGCATGGGGGGAAGGTCACAGTGAGTTCATCATCGATCCTGCTCAGCTTCTCATCCTTGTCCCGTCTCTGCCCCTGCCGCCTTCTTCCCTTCTTCCCTGCCCACAGGTGAGGGTCAGCAGCCACTTAGGGAGGGACAGTTCTCTCCCCCTGCTTCTCTGGGAGCCCCGCAGAGGTCAGGAAAGTGGTGCCCCCTCTACATTTGGCCCTGTCTGGGCCCCTGGTCAAACGTGGCTTCTTAGCTTCACACAACCTTCTGACATCCTCTCTCCCCAACTCCTCCCAGTCTCCATGTTCCCCGGCCCCCAGGTGCTCACCGCTCCCCACACACTGGTGTGTCCGTCCTCTGTCTGGCCCAAGCACCCCAGCACCCTGCTGGATCTGACGCTGCTCTCCCACGGAGAGCCCTGTGTGGACCGCCCGTGCCCACGGGTAATAAACTCCAGACCCGAATCCACAAGCACGCACACAGCTGTGCTGTCCTGGAAGGACTAAGGGCTTAAGGCTCTATCTGTGTGACTTGTTTCTAGTGGCAGCACAGAGCGAGCTGAAGAGCCTGGACAGAAGGCTGCCCACTGGGATGGCATCTGCCACGTACTGTGCGGCCTTGGGCAAATCTCCTCACCTGTCCTCGTGGTGGTGGCTGTTTTGTGGTAAGATACTTGTAACATGACATTTCTCGTTCCAACCGCCTTTAAGCGTGCAGCTCAATGGCATTAAGTACATTCCTAGTGTCGTGCAGGTCGCAACCTCTCACCTCCAGAATTCTTTTCATCTTGCAAAACTGAAACTCTGAGAAATTCTGACACCTGCTACAACGTGGATGAACCTTGAGGACATTATGCTAAGTGAAATAAGCCAGACACATACGGACAAATACAGTGTGATTCCACTGATACGAGGTACCTAGAGTTGTCTGAGTCATAGGGACAGAAAGTGCAAGGGTGGTTGCCAGGGCCGGGCAGAGGGGACAACGGGGACTTGTTTAAAGGGCACAAGATTTCGGTTTTGCGAGACGAAAAGAGTTTTGGAGATTGGATGCACAGCAGTGTGAATGTACTGAACATTATTGAACTGAACACTTAAAAACGGCTAAAATGGTAAATTTTATGTTGTTTAATTTGCTGCAATTACAATTTTTTTTAACTAAAAAAACCCCAAAAAACTATGTACCTTCATCTCTTTTTGCCTCAGTTTCCTTATTTGTAAAATAGTAATATCCATACCGCCCATCTCATAGGGTTGTTGTAAAGATTTGCCAGGTCATATGTATATACAAAGGGTTCAGGTCTGGCCGTCTGAGTGCCCTCATGTTAGCTGTTACTGTCATTACCATTCAAGCTGAGCAGGGTAGGACGAGGGTAGGTTAGTAGACCTACTTTTTGAAGGAAGGGGACAGGGATGACGGGATGGCATGGTGGAGGGATAGGGGAGGGGAGTCTATCTAGGGAATCCGGGAATCGACCTCATGGGATGGAAGCATTGCAGAAGGCTTCTTGCCCCGAACATGTGGGTCTGGGCCGAACAGCCAAGGCCTCCCGGTTAAGTAAACTTCCATCGTTTTGAATTTGTGATCATTTATACAGAGGAGGCTGGGATTTCTGAGTCCTTTACCTAGCAAAAGGGTGAGCTGAACTCACTTTGGGCACAAACCAAATAGGTCAAGCGCAGGAGAGATTTCTGCAGTTTTTCCAGATCAAGCTCTCTCAGAGTCCTTCAGCGGTTTTCCAGGTGTAAGGCTGTAAATCGTCTCATCTTCCAGTTGAGTAGACCCTCACAGCAATTTAAAAAATGTATTAATGAAATGAAACTATAAAATGTAATTACATTTAATAAACAATTGTATTAAAAGGGAAAAAAATCACACCCTTGACAATCTGGGAGGTCCAGTCCCCAGTCACGTTGGGTTCCCTCTGCAGCGAAGCCCGGGTCCTGGACCCTCCCCTCCCGCAGAACCCCCTCCGTGACTGCAGGACAGCAGCCGGGCAGGGACCCCGGTTCTGTGGCAGGATCCGTCTGCAGATGGCAACAAAGAGTAGTGAAGCAAAGAAGGGAGACGACGCCAAGGGGTTCACAGCATCTGCTGGACCAAATGATTTCTGACATGTGTACTAAATCTCTTGGGATCTTGCTCCAAGGACTCCAATGACCTCATTTCCAAATCATTTTCACGTCCAGCCAGCCAGCCAGCAGGCAAGCACAGGCGGTCTCCTGATGGAGGGCTGAGAAGTGGGGACAGTGGCCTGGTGTCGCTGCGGTCCTCAGGGTGCGTGAATGATGGGGGTGGGCTTGCCTGGCTGCCTGGGAGTAAGGGCTGCCAGACCCCTCGGTGCCTCATCCCCTCCGTCCACCCTCCATTGTTAGGCAGTGGCTGCAGCATTAGCGCTGGGAGCACTGGGGACGTCAGTTTTTTCTTCTTTTTTGTTTTATAGCTTTATTGAGGTTTGACATAGCATAAAACGAACATATTTAGAGTGTACATTTTGATAAGTTTTGACATATGTGTACACCCATGAAACCATCACCACGAAGAATGAACATATCCATCCTCCCCAAAAGTTTTCTCCTTCTTCTCTGTACCCCTATAAATCACCCCAAGCCAGGAACCATTGGTCTACTTTTCGTCACTATAGATTTCATTTCATTTCATGAAATTTTATAGACATGGAGCAGTACATTATACACTTTTTGGGTCCAGATTCTTTCACTCAGCATAATTATTTAGAGGTTGATCTATCGTGCATATATCACTGGTTCATTTCTTTTTGTAGACGAGTAGTATCCATTGTATAAATACCAGAATTTGTTTTATCCATTTAACTAGGAGTGGAATAGTTGGGTCATATGCTAGGTACATGATTATTTAAGAAATTACCTCATTGTCTTCCAAAGTGGTTGTACCATGTTATGTTCCCACCAACAGTGCATGAAAATTCCAGTTTCTCTGCATTCTTGCCTGCATTGGTACTGACGGTCTTTAATTTTAGACATTCTAATGGGTGTGTAGTAGTATCTTGTGGTTTTGATTTGCATTTCCCTAACTAATGATTTTGAGCATCTTATTATGTGTTTATTTGCCATCCGTATGTCTTCTTTGGTGGAGTATCCATTTGAAACTTTGTCTATTTTTAAAATTGGGTTGTTTGGGTTTTTTATTATTGAGTTTTGAGAGTTTTCGAAAATAGAATCGAAACATGAGTATTTTATTAAATATACGCACTGCAGTTTGTGACTTGTCTTTTAATTATCTTGACAACGTCTTATGAAGAGCACAAGATTTTGGTTTTAAGAAGTCTAATTGATCAATTTTTCATTTTATGAGGCATGCTTTGGTGTCATGTCTAACATTAGGTTGCGAAGATATTTTCTCTTAGGATAAATTCTTCCAGACATTTTATAGATTTGGTTTTATATTTAGATTTATGATCCATTGTGAGTTAATTTTTATATATGCTAAAAGGTATGAATCCAAGTTTTTTTGCAGATGTGTATCCAATTCTTCCAACACCATTTGTTGAAAAGATTAGTTTTTGCTCCACTGAATTACTTTTGCACCTTTGTAGAAAATCAGTTATGCATTGGATTCATTTTCTAGGACTGCCTAACGAAGTACCACAAACTCGGGGGCTTAAAACAACAGAAACTTATTCTCTCAGTTCTGGAGGCCCAAAGTCTGAACTGACTGGATGTTTAGTTGCCTCCTCCTGCCCCATGTTCTTGGAACCTCCTTTAGTTCATTTGCCCCCATTTGGAATTAGTTTAATAGACGTGAGTGGGGCCGGGGCACAGACCAACAAGAAGGCAGATAAGGAAGGGCAACGACGCAGCACGGCACAACTTCAGGGCACGTGGTGCTCCCTGGGCCGAGCAACACACTGGCCCTAAGAAAGGGCTTTCTCATTTCTAGATCTCTGTTGCACTGTTGCTCCGCTTGGGATGCTATTCTGTACATCCTTTTGTCAAAACTCGACTCAAGTCCTAGTCCAACGTGACCTCCATGAAACAGTCCCAGGCTGCTTGGGACGTTAGTGTCTTCTTTGTCCGTACTCCCGTGGTCTTATCGGAGCTGCCTTTGGACATGTTTAGCTGTGCCCAGGCCTGACTAGAGGGTGCATTTCACGCGGACAGGGACCATATCTTATTCATCTCTGTATCCCCAACTCTCGACACAGGGCCTGGCCTGGCAGAAGCTCAGTGGTTGTTTGAGGAGTAAGTGAACAAATGAACTGAGGTCCAGTAGAAGCTCCAAAGATCAGACATCCTCAGCCCTTCTGGGAAAGTCTTGGGTGGAGAATACAAGAGTTCTTCATGGACTCATGGTAGGCTGAGCAGGAAGACGGAGAGTTTGGGATATTAGGGGGCCTGCGTCAGCGGGGCAAAACCAGGGAAGTGGTGAGACTCAGTTCGATGTCCAGCCTGCCGTGTTGGTGTCATCATGTTGCTGGACGTCGAAACCTGGTGGATGAACACTCAGTGTTTGCAAAAGAGGACCCCCAGCGTGCACACCTGCACACACTCACGTGCACAGGGACAACTTAGGCAAACACAGGAATTATCACACACGGCCATAACACATGGAGATATGCACATGTGCACTGGGGTGGCTGGGCACGTAGAGATGCATGTGAGGCATACACGATGCACACGCACACCGGCTCAGCAACCTTTGGAGCCCAAGAAACATGGTGAGCATGATAACGGGTGTGAAAGGGCAGGGCGGTCAGAGCCCTGAACAAACCTGAGGCTCTCTCTTGATAACTGAAGCCAAAAGAAGCTTGGAGAGGCTAGACACTGAACCCCGCAACCCCTTCCTCTTCCAGAAAGTAGTCGGGGACTTAGGATAATAGGTGAGCAAGATCCCTATAGCGCTGGGCCCTGTGAGGAACCACAGTGACTGGATGCCCCATAGCCTGAACCAGCAAACGCCCAACTAGCTCGGACCCTGCTTGGCACAGCTCTGCACTGGATGCCAGGGAGGCCTCGGGATGGGGGTGACTCCATGCCAATCTCTTGCTCTGGGCCTCGCCCCTACAGTGGTCTGGCTGGTTTCAGCCTCCCAAGCAGAGCTTTTACCTTCCCTGTATCTGGTTCCTGTTACTATCAGTTATAGTCACAGTGTGTATATATGTGTCCCCTGTCTGGCTAGGAGCACCCCAAAGGCAGGCATCATGCCTTCTACAATAAGACTGAGCCTCTCTACAGGGGAGACATGCCCCACCTGGACTTCTCCAGAGGGAACAGGTGTTTCTTTGACCTCTACACACGCGCTGAGGGCCCCAAACGCGTAGTTTCTGAGTTGGGTTTCTGTCAGTGGGCTGTTTCTCCTTCCCCTCCAGCTCCTTCGGGAAATTTCTGGCTGCAGAGAGGGCCTTGAACCGGGCGAGCCCCTGGACTTCAGGCTTCAATCACTGGCAGGCTCAGAGGCTGGGAAGTGATCGCCCGGCAATCCCAGCCGCGGCACCCCAGGGCCCAGCCTCTCAGGTTTCTTGGCATATATGAATCCCCAGGGAGTTGTTGAGAACCTGAGGTTTCCTCAATAATTTACATCCATGCTCCTCCCTTGATGGGATCACATGGCCCCAGACAAAGCGGCGAACACTATCCTGGGGCAAACCGATCTCCTGGGCCGGGGATAATGTGATGATTACCCTGTACTCCGGCCAGCACTCGGGAGATATGGACTCAGCTGGAGGCCAGCGACCTGATAGGACCTCGTAAGTTCAGCCGTGGCCTTTCACGTGCTGGCAGGTGAAGGGTAATTGAGGGAAAAAGAACTCTCTGGGAATTAGATTAGGAAAAGATGGAGGATCTGTTTTGCTCAACCTCTTTAACCTGTGGGGCCCCCTTCCTCGCCTGCCTCTGTCATTATCTAAACTGGAGAGTCTGCCCATCACCCTTGTTCCCTGACCTTCCACCTGTGCTCCAGGCCCATCACCTTCCCCTGTCCCATGCCTTAGTCCCCCTGACTCTTACCCGTCTCTCTCCCGTACTCCATTCCCTCAACGTACACAAATATTTGAGTCTTTGGAATCTTAAACCCCACTTTTGCCCTTCCTGTCACCACCCTACTTCTCTTCTTCCCCATCGAAGAAGCTACTGGAAAGAGACTGGGGCGTTGCGCCCTTCCTCACCGCCCACTGCCCACGGGCCACATACCTCCTCTACCTGTCCGCTGAAACAGAACCCCTCCCCCCGCAGTGATTTATACACCCACAAAACCTCCTGGGCACCTGAATGTTCCACAGGCAAACTCTAAACCTGTTATCCACTCATCAAAAGATTTTTTAATACCTTCTCTGTGTCAGGCATTGAGTTACAAAGTGAATACGATGAAGGTCGAGGAGCTGTTGATTTGACCTGATTGCTAAGGGATAAAATTGAAATAAGTCAGGATGTGATGGAAACCCAAGGGAAGTGCACACGCCTTCCAGTCAGTGGGCTCTTGGCCGCTGCCAGCCATGCCCACGGCTTTCCTCCCAGGGCCGTGCCCTGCTGGCCCCTCCCTCTGGGACGCTCTGCTCAGGTCTCATTAGACTAGCTGCTTTTCCTATTGTGCAGATCTTAGCTCAAGTGTCACCTCCTAGAGAGGCCTCACTTGACCATGCTCCCATCACATGCTAACCCATGTACCCTGCTTGATCTTCATGGCACTCATCATAAATAAAATTACAGACCTATTTCACTCATCCAGGTTGTTATGTTCTAGAAAGTTGTGTGGACAGTGAATTAGCAAATACCGAGCCGCTGGGGAAACTCGGGTGTAGGTGCCCATCAGCCTCTGGCTGCAGCGTTTTCACCAACGCATCAATACCTAACCTGGTTTTATGTGTGTTTCTGTTTAAAGACACTCTATTTAATACATTTTGTTGATTCACTAATATTGAACTCACCGCCGACAGCACTCATGCCTGAATGGGGTTTATCTAACACTGGCTTTTCCCTGGAGGGCTCTTCACAGCCTTCTTGTACTTACTGGACAGACAGCACTTCAGAAAACAAACAAAAAAAAAGTGCACCACATCGGCCATAGAAAGGAGGTTGGTTCACAGACTGAGAGCTGAGACTAGCAGGTTCCGCCTCATCTGGGAACGTGCACACTGAGCGACTTGAAATTGTCACAACTCTGCACTTGTCCCCGCGTGGCTCTGAAAGTGCTGGATGTATTGATCTTGGGGTTTCCAAGCAGTTCCAGCAAGGAGGTGAGTTCACAAATATCCATCTGCAAAGAAGATCGGCTGTATTTCACTTAGCTTTGTGCCATTTCTCCTGCCTAGAATGTAAGGTTCAGGACGCCTTGTCTTTTCATTGACTGATGTATCTCCAGCACTTGGCACAGTGCCCAGTACATGGTAAGTGCTCAGTGCATACTTGTTTGCACTGAGAGAAAACAAATGGAAGGAAGAAAGGAAGGGAGGGAGAGAGGACGAAAGAATAAAGTCCAGGTTCCTCTCTGCCTGACTACTGGCAATGCTTGTGCAGAGACCTCTTATGCCAGAGAGACTCCAGAGCCACACGGCTCCTTGTCCCTTTCCATCCCTCCCAGAGGCTCCTTGGCTCCTTCCTCGGTCCAGAACCCGCTTTCTCCAAAAGCTTCTCAGACAGTGCCTGTCCTGCTCCGAGACTCGCCTCTCCAGCCGCATCTGAATGGCCTGCCTCTCCACTGCCGGATCCGCTGTGCCTGCCCACACAGGAAGTCAGGTGGCCTCATGCTTTGGGGAAGACTGCCGGTGCTCGCTTCACACTTCTCATCTTTCCCTCCTTCCATCTCGGAGCTCCCCGGGGGTGGTAGAGAACACGCCACCTTTTTCATCTGTCCGCCTCCCACTCAGGGTCTGTCTGGGTCCCGGAGCGCTGTTCTACCCTGGGCTCGGATCCCCAACCTAATGGCTGACCAATAGTCGATGGTCAGATTCCATTTTATTCTCCTCTGAGAGCCTCTGGGAGCTGAGAGTAGGGAGCTATCTGACCTTTCATTTTAGCCATCTGGGGCATTTGCAACTTCTCCTGTTTAGGTCCGATTTTGGCCTCCCCCAGGTGGAGAGGGAAGTGTACTGGGCCGAGAGTCAGAAAGCCTGTCCTATAATATCAGGCCTGCCAGAGACTCGCGTGTGTGGCCTGGGGGTCATTTACCCTCCCTGGCCTCAGTTTCCTCATTTATTTTAAGAAGAGGATAGATCACTTATCTTCTTGTCTTTCTTGACAAGTAAGTATATATAAAAGTGCTGTGTAAACCCTTCAAAGCACATATTATCAGTGTTATTTTATCCCTCGTTCTCCTGTCTGGAGAATACTAGATTACAAGCAGCTTGAACCATGAGAACATTCCTTGTCTCACACATCAAGAAGCCTGGAGAGAATTCCATGGTTCAGCAACTTGACCACGTCCAGGCTCCAGGCTAGCCTCTCTGAAATGCTCCTGACTTTCTTCTCACCAGAAGGCCGTAGCTACTCCAAGCCTCAGCCTCTCGTAACAGTCAAAACAGGAAGGCGTGGGCAGTTGGGGACGCTGGTTAGAAACAGGAACCAGCAATTACCCAGCTAAGGTACTTAATGTCAGGTAGGAAGGAAGGCACTGGAGGAGTTTTTGATGGGGATGAAGGAAGAGGCGCCCTCATCTCTCATTTTTTTTTTAATCAAAAAACGGGAAAATCTTTCCAGAAACCCCCAGTTGACTATCCCTCCGATTCTAATTGGCCAGGACTGGGTCACACCAATAAGCTGACCACTGGCATAGAATGAGATTCTAAATCAATCATGGCTCATCCACGGGTCATGGGAAGGGAGAGGCCCCTCTGACACATGAGAAAAGTCAGGGTTCTGCCAGCACCGCAGGCGGGGAAGCCAACGTAACCCGCCACCTGCCATGGTCTCCCAGCCCTCCTCCTCCCCTCCTGCCGCCCCCGCCCTGCCTCAGGCGGCCTCGTTCCAGCTCTGCTCCCCAGTCCTGCCTCGCTCCTTCCTTCCAGCTCCTGCCATCACTCCCAAGACTTCTTGTCATTTTCTCCCTCCTTTCCTGGAATTCAAATTCTACTCTTCCCCTCTCGTTTTTCTTTCTGACCCATAATGCCTTCATACAACAACCATCGTTGTGATGGTCATGGCTACCTGTACCCCTGCTTGTAGAAAGATGAGTCTTTCTCTTCGTGCACTGAATTTCTCAGGAGATCCAGAAAACATTTCAGGGCGTTGTCTGTGTCTCCAAGTCCACACTTGGCCTGCTGGGTGGATTGTGCCGCGGGAATCAAGGCAGAGAGCCTTTTTCAGTCATAATCCCTACTTTCACATAGAGCTTGAGCATCTAGCTCACCCTGTGTAGACCATGTAATCCAGCCTGACCCTCGCGAGCACCCAGGAGTCAGACTAGGCAGGCCTAATAACCCCTTCTGTCAGATGAATCACACTAGGCTCTAGGAAATCAAGGAGTTTGCCCAAGGCCACAGAGCGCCTAGCAGCAGGGTCTGCGGGGAGGACTCTTGGCTCTGGTCCCGGATCAAGTGCCCCTTCCCCTGGACCACAACCAGAGACAATGCACAACCGGCCCGTTTGAGCTTCCAGTTTAAACCCAGACAAGCAGGAGTTGCCAAGCTAAGCTCCAAACAACCAAGTCCACTGAGCGTGCCAGGAAGACAGCGTAGGAACTAGGTCTCATGCGATGCCAGGCACAGGGCAGCAAACAATGGGCATTATGTCCCATTACCATATAACTCCTCTGCTTGAAAACTCCCTTCACAGATGCTGTTTCATTTGCTCTCACACAAACCCTGCGAGCTGGACGTGGCAGGGCTGATTACTATCTGCAGATATGGACACTGAGGAAATGTGACAAAACTGGTTGGAAAGAAGCTGAGTCGGGACCTCACACTAAGATTCCTGTTTCCCAGGCCTGGATTCCTCCCCCTCACAGGTTAATAACCGTCAGAAACTCGCCCCTCTGCTCGCAGGGTCAGGGGTCTGGGCTGATCAACTTGTCAACCTGTTTCTCAGAACAATGAGGGAGGCAATTAGGGCATAGAAAGTGGTTTCGAGGAAATGTGGCCGAGGAAATGTGGCCAAGGGAAGAGAGCCTCGGGGCGGGAAGGACTTGGCAAGAGGCTCACGGCCGCCCGCTGAGCCAGCAACCCTGGCTGTGCCCAGGCCAGGCCAGCAGCGGGCCGGATCCCTGAGGGCCAGCATGCAGGAGGGGGCTAGGGAGCAGGGTGGGGTGGGTCTCCAGTGTTCTCCTGCTAGCAGCCAGTTTGTTCTGAATCCTTCTCGGGCTTCCTGGCTCCTTCCCTCGGAAGCCTGTAGGGATGAATCTCTCCCCCGAGGCCCTTCGGCGGGGCCTCAGCTAATCTCTGTGATGCCATCTGGGGCGTGTCAACCTGCTGCTGTAAGGAGGACAGCACTTGGGCTCTTTCTCCCCTCCTTTGTCCCCTTCCCAGTCCACACAGCGAACACACTCAGTGAGCAGCTGACCGTGGACCCTGCCCCACTGACCACTCCCGTACTCTGGCGTTGATTCCCTGGTGTGGCTGGGCAGCAGGTGGGGTAAGAGCAGAGCTCAAAGAATGGACAAGTGCCGTCAGGAAGGAAAGGGAAAAGGAGAACAGAGAAATCTAGAGGAGAACAACGCAAACGACATTTTGTCCACAGCTCTGCTTGCCGCTTCCTCCCCTCACATTCCCTCTCTAAGGAGACTGGTCCCAGGGAAGCCTGGTGGCCCCTGTACCAGCATCTTAGGTGGCCCTCGCCATATTCCCTTGGCCCACTGTTTTCAGCTGCCGTTGCAGTGGACACCTCAGGTTCCCTGGGGCCTCACACTCGAGTCTTTCTGCTTTTGGCCTTGGTGCTTCTCCAGTGACAGCAGAGCCTTTCCCATCCACTGCAGGTGCAGCCCAGAAGTTTGGGGATGTTAATGGCCTCAGGGGCAGCCCCTAACCCAAGGGGGACAGGAGGTGGTGGGCGAGGGCGCAGTCCCCTGCAGAGCTGAGCTCCCTCCGTCTGCAGTCGAAGCCACAATCATGCCCCCTGGTATTGTCTTTCTCTCATCCTCTTTCCTTTCCTTTCCCTCTCTCTTCTCTCTGACTCACTTCAGCGATCACCTCCCGAATACACCACCTGCACTCAATGAAGCCACAATCGTGCCCCTGGTATTGTCTTTCTCGCATCCTCTTTCCTTTCCCTCTCTCTTCTCTCTGACTCACTCCAGCGATCACCTCCCGAATACACCACCTGCACTCAAAGCTTCCTCTCAGGCTTTGCTTTAGAAGAAACCCAAACTAAGACACACCCCTCACCTGGACACGCACATGGTCACCTCTGCCTGTCTGGGCGGCTGTAGCTCCTGGCCACATTGCCCACCTCCTAGGTGGGTTTGGGGTGGTTTTACTGAAGGAAAAGAGGCGACAGCCTGGTGACGCCTTTACATTCCTAGCAGTTCCCCTGTAACTGTTCCCCTCTCTAGGCAATTGTATAGAATCCCCTGGAGAAAGAGTAAATCATAGCGGCTAAGAGAACAGACTTTGAGGCCAGACTGCCTGTATTGTTGGATGATCTTGGGAAAGTCACTTAAACTCTGCGTCATTTCACACGTCTGTACAATAGTGATGATAACGGTATCTCATGGGGTCGCTGTGAAGGTTAGAGGGGCCGGTGTGTGAAGGGCTGAGAGCATGGCCTGGCACATGCTCGCAGCCCTGGGAAATGCTATTGGTGTTTGCTCCTCTTCTCTCCCCTGTGAGAGCTCTTTGTGCAATGCCTTGGGAGGAGGGACAGAGTGAGGACACTGAGGACCCCCCAGTGTCCCTCCCATTCCTTATTTCCTCCTTGGTGGTCCTAGTGGCAGGGCTGACTTCATTAACTTGTGACCTGCACTTGTGTTAATGCTATCATCATCTTGAAATTCTTAAAAAATTTTAACCAGGCAGGAGCTTTGCATGCACTGGGTCCCACGGCCTATGCAGCTGGTCCTGCCTGGTGGCTTGATGCTCAGGGAGAAGCCACTACAAGGGAAGAGAGCAAAACGAGCTCTGTCCTCTGGTCAGGCTGAGCTCATTGTTTCTTCCCTCCTCCGAGCACCGCAGAAAAGGCAGGCACAGTGAGAGCTTTGATCAAGGTCCCTGTGACTGACAATGGCTCAAGGGTGGCTACAGGCCTTAGGGGCCAGCTGGTCCAACCCCCACCCAGAGATGGGTTCTCCTACCCAGCACCCCTGGCACAGGCTCACCCAGCCTCTCTGTGAATTCTTCTAGTGACAAGAAAAAACCCAATTCATTGTCGATTCCAATCGTAACGACCCCTCACTCTAGTGAAGTGTTTTAAGATTCTCCGAACCCTTTCCCATGGATTATCTCCCTGGGTCCTCACCAACGCCCCGCGCAGCAAGCATTTTCTAAGGAGTAGAACTGCAACTGTCAGTTCGGCAGCCCTTGCTGCCCACTCAGCCTTTCCCCTCCTTCTTTTGGCAGTTAACATCTCACTTCATCTGGAAAGTCTTTCAGCCATCAAAAGAGAAGAAATAACTCCTTAATTCTTTGTACTAAATTATTTCCCCCCTGGGCTGTAGGTAAAGTAATGCATTTTTCCAGATGCACTTCACTTTAAATAACAGTCATGAAAATGGAATGAGCTAAGCCACCTTTTAATGAACTGACGCTCGTGTTAACTATATATTAGACTTCCATTAAAGATGATGGAATAAAGCAGGATCACAGAACCCTCCTCCCTTGTTGCCCAAAGAAAGAACACAGAAATGTAAAATCTAAACAAAAACGCAACAACCTCAAATAGCCAAAGAGTCCATTTGGAGGGCAGCCACCTGAGGGAGCGGGTAGGGCAAGGAACTGCCAGTGGAGGTCCCCAAGACCTGGGACCTGAGCCGTCGGGAAGAGTTGTCCTTGGCTTGCTATCCTCCTGGTGGGATGCAGGGTTGAGAGGAAGAGCTGGAGCCCATGGGAAGAGCAGCCGGGTGCTCACCATGCAGACTCGGCGGTAAGCACACACCGGCACCACGGAGATGCCTGGGGTTGAGCATGTGGCTGGAGCTCCGTGCCAGCTGTCCCTGCTCCATCTAAAGTTCTGTACTTTACCATGATACTTCAATAACCATAAACAGTATTTGGTCCTAATCTGCCCACTTTGTTCTGGTACCTAAATTTCTAAGAATTGAGTACGCTGCACTTACGACCGGAAGATAAAATGTCACTTCTCGATATATAAACCTCAGAGTTTTCTGCAACTAGAAAGAAAAAAGTTTTTTAAATTCCTGTGGCTTCCTGAATCTTTAGGCTTTTATATTTAGGATCATATAAATTATACATAGAGAACTATGGGCTGATGGATAGCTTCCAACTGTGAGAAGCTAAATTTCCCTCTCTTTTGATAATTAGTTCAAGGTCTTCACCACAAGTGACATCATGTCTCAGGAGCAAAAATAGGTCCCTATTAAGACTATGTAATGTCTTCTGTCTAGCAGATCCCATTTCCCCCTCACGCCCTCGTCTCCTCACCGTCCTAATCGGCTCTCCAACCTCCAAGCTTTTTCTTGCTGCTGTCTGGAGCCTTGGATAATTAGATATAGTCTGACCAGGTGAGGTTAGGAGTTTGGCTACGCCGATTGCATTTCAGTTTACCTTAGAAATCCAAAGGACCAGGGCTCTGGAAAATGGGTGGTGGGCATTATAGCCTACGTGATAGACAATTCTTAGGAACTGAATGGGCCATTTGGACCTTAGGCACAGCCAGGTGTGGGAATAATTTACATCCTCTGTTGAACCCAATCAGGGTAGGATAAAACAGCCTCCTTTGCCGAGCATTGAGTACGATGTGCTTCCCATACACGACCTTATTTAATACTGAAAAGAACTCCGAACGTTTCCCATTTAACACCTGATCAGGGTGAGGTTGAGAGAACAAAAAACTTGGAATTCAAGTTCACGGGCTGAGTCCTGGGTTCTGCTGCTCTTCTGCTGGCTCCTACTTGGGCAAGTCCTGGAACCCAGCAGCTGCCATGACATTGGGGACTAGAGGCAGTTGTGGCCCTGAGTTTGTTACCTGCTGCAAGTTTCATACTTGGAATTCAGAAATGAAAGGAACTATTATGAGATTGAAATTGCTATCCCCTTCAGTCTGAAACAAAGGCATTCTCTTAATCTTCTACTGTACAGGGCAAAAATAAAAAAAAACAAAATACATTTCCTTTTCATATCCAAAAAGATAAAAAATATATAGAGATTTCAGATTAGGCTAATAGTTCTCTGGAACAGCTGAGGGGAAGACTTAAAAAAAATAATCTCCTAGAGTTGGGGACATTATGTTTACTTTAAAATCAAGGAAAAGGAAATTACAGAAGCTTTTGGATCCATCACCCCTTTAAGAGATATACTTAATCCTCTCGATTTAACTCTTATTTACTAAAAATAGAAATCCAACCAGAAGCAATCTGCTGTTTTGGGGAAAATATTCGAATGGAAATCTAGTTTCCACGGTTCTATTAAGTAGTCATTTGATGCTGCCAGCAATGAACCAAAATTGGACCCGAATGAAATCTACCATCTCAAAACAAGGTGATTTCTAAAGTTCCCACTAGCTCCGAAATTCCAAGGGCCAATGAGTCATGCATCAATCAGTGCAAAAAATAATACAGATATGCACAAACAAAACTTCCATTCTTTTAGATAGGTGTTCCTTTGATCAATGTGATTTATATGAACGAGTGATGATCAACGGATCTTATCCTCTTAGAAGTATTTGGAAACTCAAAAAGTTTCCGACTACTGAAATTATGAGCAAACCTGTCAAAGTGCAAGGACTCTTCTAGACCTGTCTACTGTTCTTTAATTATTCAACTAGCTGAGGAATTTTTTACTGTGATAGCTGACCTTCACAGATGGCTCTCAATGAGCCCTGCCTCCCAGTGTTCACGCCCCGTAGTAGACCCTCCCACACTGAACCTGGACTGTGACACTTTAACCAAAGGAACACTATGCCAATCCCGGGTCTAAGCCAAAGAAGTCTTGGTTGCTTCTACTTCTGTGCTTTTGGGGAGCCCCGAGCTGCCATTGCTCTCCTTCCCACACTGAATATACCAGAGATCAGTACATCTAATGCAGGCCCAGACGCCTTGTGCCCAAAGCCATCCTTTGTTCTTATCGAAGATAAGACCCTTTTCAGGGAGTTTTTTTCCATCAGAAAATGAAATAAAGGAATGAAGATGAAGCGATTGAATTTTTTAGGGGCAGTATCCCAGCCCCCCGACTTCTTGGTGACAACACTGAGACAGCTGCTATAGGCACAAGGATGGCTCAGGTTCTCCCTTGCCTGAGATACATGAACAGTGAGAACTTCACCATCTCTAGGGTGAGTCACACAGCGAAGAGGTAGATGAGAACTTCACCATCTCTAGGGTGAGTCACACAGCTAAGAGGTAGATAAGAGGGGATGCAAATTGCAAGGGGAAACTCAAGAAGGAGCTGTGATGTGGTCATGCTTTCTAGCGAAAACATTATTCCAATTCCTTTCTTTGTAAAATGGGTTTATTCATACCTAATTCAGAGTACCTTCTGATTATGAAAGAAGGCATCTCACTTCCAGTGGCTCGCCAGCCCTCCTCCCACGTTCCATTTGTTATCTGGATTATTGATACTGTTTATGTTTCCCAAGTCTTTCAAAGTTAAGAAAAAGGTTATCCAAGTCCTGAGAGGTAAAATTTATTGATTTATATCATATCAGCATGTTATGATATGGTCACACCTGCTCATACAGCTGACTTTTTCTTATATCCAAAGAGGAATTTTTTTCCCCTTTAAAAATACATTTTTTAGCAGGAAGAAACACTTTTGAAACAAACATTTCCATATTAAGTGGAAATTAAAAACAATGGCTTTTTTGTTGTTTTCTCCCAACTCATGAGAAATAGGGCTGGTCAGCAACAGATCTCTGAATGCTTCGAATTTGCTTTCAGGCCTCTGCCTCAGGTTGTTCTTTGTCTTCTACAGAAACCAATTCTAGGAGGGGAAAATGACAGCCTCACCGAAAACAGTGGCCTAAACCCAAACAGAAAACGGAAGAGGTAGACTTAATTGCAACTATTTAACTTATTTGGTAGATGGCGTAAGATATTTTAATACATTAAAAAATTTCAGTGGGATCAAACATATTCTACAAATATCGAAATAATATTTTAAATGCTCAAAATGAAACCTTAGATATGCCTATATCACAGTTTACTTTGAAAAATGAAAGCATAGAGCCAACTTTAGAAATATGCAAGTTTTCCATGCACTTCAGGACAAACTGGCTTTCATCGAATTCTTCAAATCAAAAAAGCATGCTCTGTAGGACTGGTGTGAATGCTTTCCCACCTTTTAAAGCCCCTGCCAGGGTCAATGATAGGAATTTCCTGAGAGCACTGAGTAGATTAACTGTGAAACATTTATTCAACGTTAACAGTTAAAAACAAAAAATAAAAAAACCCCAAAACCTCCCCAAAACAGAATAAGGATAGTGGTGTGCTGGAGACAGCTCCTACAAGCTCAAGAGAGTCAACTGTTTAAGTTTTAGAATTTTGCCAGTAGTTGTTCAACACTATTATTGAAATCATGTAAGCTTATGATTGGTGCTGAGGCTAAAAGTGGTTCACTTTAATGTGTATAATTTGTACAAGGTCAAGAAACAGTTTAACATTAGATCATATATCAGACTGAATGACCATACATCTGAGAAATTTGTGGATTAGGATGTAATTCCATTTTTCAAATCATAGTTGAATTGCAGTCATAGGTTGACTACAAGAGTTCAACAAAACTCAAAGCATCCTGAGAGAATCAACTGGCTATATGGAATTTACAATAAAGTATATTTTATTATTATTTGTTGTTATACATCTTTGCTATCAGCAAAATTTATAACAAACTTATGTACGCCTATATACATGATTGTTTTTTTCCAGGAGAGAGAACTATCAAACATTTACCAGTATACCACTAGTTGGGGAGAATAAGGGAGGGGGAAGGAGAAATAGTTTAAAATAAAAGAACAATGTTTTTCCATTTGGATTTTCGGTTTGCCTCCAGCTGCCATGGTGTGTTGTAAGTACACATCTACAGATGTTAATACCAAAATATCTCCGGTAAAACACAAACATCCCATTCCCACTACTAAGAATTAAAAGCACTTTACTTGAAAAAAATCAACTTTATTTTTTCTAGGTTAAAAAAAATAGAACCAGCTATTAATTTTTTGTTGAGAAAATGCTTCTTTTGGTGTTCACATCTCAATTCTGAAAAGATGATCTGGTTACCAAAATAATCCCAATGCTTTTTCATAAACCAGATCCACGTGTGACCAGCCCTTTACAAAAGTTACAGTTGCCACAGCCTTTACATTCATTCTTATCATACATTACAACGTGCAGATACGTAAAGAAAGAGAGACAGGTCACCAAGCTGAAGTAAACATTATGGCATCAGGAAAACTAAAATCCATCTCTATAAAATAAATACAATTTTGTGATAACAGTAAAGAAAATAAAAGCACTTAACAATGGCAGTTTGATGTATCACTGTTTCATTACCCAATCATAAGTCACTGTAAAATGCATAGACTCCTTACATGTAAAGAATTTGTGCATCACAGCCATGTGTTCAACAGTTTTACACAATAAAAATAAAGCCATTCAACATATGTTTGCACATACTTTGCAATGAGAATACACCTAAAATTTTTTTTGCTCTTTAAACTATTTTAAAAAAATATTAAAAGTCCTCAAATGGAAATTCTGCAGAAAAGCCCATATTTTATCTTTTGTATGGCCACAGTCACCCTCCCCCAACAGTTCAGCACCCTCAGCTCATTCCCAGAGTCTAGTTCCTAATTGTTGAGGATCAATGCAAAATAATTACAATAAAGCACCAACGAGTGACCGCTCCGGAGAACACCCAGCCCCTTCGTGATCTAGAAATGTCCAAGTTCGGTGGTTTTGGTCTCAAACACATTAGTCTCCACTCTCTCCTAAAACGAACCAGTATACCTGCTGCCCACTGCTGCTTCTGATGTTGCCTTTCATATGACCAGAAGCAAGGTTCACAGAACTACATGGCAACACATAAGACTAACCATTTTTACCCATCCCGTGTGGGCCACAGCTGGCACGCTTGAAACGGCAACGCTGGAGTGAAGTACTGTGTGATAACGAAAATAACTCACTCTTCCTATGGAGCAGTGCAAATAAAATTTCCTTAAATATAAAAAGAATCCAGTAAGACCATCCATGGTTAAAGACTATGTTCTCTGAATGTGACTGGGTCCCATAAGTTCAGACGAGTCTTTAGGGAAGCGATTGTCAAAAAACGTTACTAAGACAAATCCACAAGAAGTGAGTAATATGAGCAAAGAATGTAGACGCAATCTTAACATCGATCCGAATGATATTAACACTAGAATGGTGTTGAGGTTTACGTTTGGTGATTTAACATTTCATTTTCGTAAAAACGCTTCAGAACAATTGTAATACTGCCAACTCCTGATTACTTAGGGATTCCTTTTCTAGTCTATGGATTATTTAGGCTTTTGTTTCCTCTTTCTGAAGCTGTCTTTCCAAATCTTTTCCTTCACTCACTAACACAGTCATGAATATATAGGCAAGAGAAACTAATAAAGAACTCAAATTGTTTTTTTAAATTAGTAAGTATCCCTAAAAGAAAAAAAAACTGATGAGAATAACAATTCAGACTCTAAATACACTTAGACTTTTGGCTTACTATGACTTACTAGTGGAACAGTTATCCAGTAATCTCTAGTCCCTTTACTGTGGAAAATTAAGGGTTGGTTGTAACACTAAAATATGATAGAAAACATGACAGATTTGAACTCACAGCTATCTTTTTTTTTTTTTAAATCTACTATTTAGATTCTCAACTAGTTTGTTTGCCCGCCCAAACATAATTTCCATTCTGTCATTTGTCTTTACCTTCTACTGGCATATAGGTTTCTCCACAATATCTGTATATTTCAACACCAATAATAGTTTCTGAAGCTAAGGGTGAACTGCTGGGGTGGTCACTTCTGTAGTCACTGCATCTGCTGACGGCCAAGTAGATGCTCCATCACTGTGACGCGTGCTGAGACTCTACAAGCTACTGGTATAAAACTGGCACAGTGTTATTTTCTTTCCCCTTGACAAAATGTGTATTTGTTAAACCTCCTTTCATCTTCCTTTGCAAAGAAAGTACAAATCAGGATATTTTATTCAGTCTGTACAGTGAATATTGCTGCTTCCCTGACTGCCATATAAGAACACTGATTCTCCCTTCACATGCCCTAGTGCAAGCAGGAGCTCCCGCTAATGAGGAAAGCACCAGCAATGCTCTCAGACAAGCGCATTTTTCTAACTAAAGAGAGAGAACAGGTTGATAAAGAATCAAAGAGGGACAGGGCAGATCAAACACATCTATTTACAATGCACAGATCTATTTTCAAAAATTAACTTACACGTCCGTTGTTATTTGTCATTCTAGAGACTGTTGAAATGACTATGCTTGAAAAGTAAAGCATCTTACAGAACAGTTTACTTAACGTGTACAGTATATTAAACAATATCATGTTCCGATCATGTTCCTTTGGAGCACAGTGATGGCAACGGTGGCCCTAAACCACATCTACGTATGCATGTATGCATTCCTCTTTTTTCAACAGGACACTGGCCACTCCACCTGTGGTCTGCTTTAGCAATGAAGAAAAGGTCTAACAGCCAGGACTGTGCATGCCACACTCGACAGTAAGCAACTTATCCCCTAGATGACTGACTAATCTCCCAAATAAACGATTTCAGTTCATCTTATAATCTAGTAGAATGTTCTGGGCCTCAAACAGAAGCATCCTTTAAGCTTTTATTGGCTTCCTATCATACCCATACCTCTAAATTGAGATTGGCTTCGCCTACTCACTGTTACTGTAAAACACATAATGAAATGCTTAGCTTTCAAAAAAACAGCATCTTATAACCACCATTACTGACATCAACACATTAACACTGTCTTCTGCGTTTTACCAGCAGTAGTATAATCAATGAGGTATTTCAGTTAACACATTACTCTTTCTCACACATTGCACTGAATTCACCTAAAGATGAAGCTGCTGTGGGCTTTTATTTGGTGTTGCTTTACCTTTCCCACATAACTGGGAGAAAATTCATACCTTCTCAGTTTTTTTTGGTTTATTTAAAAACAGAAAACATCAGCTTTTACTTTTATTTTCCGGCCAACTTCTCAAAATTGTCATTTGTATGATTAACAACGACAGAGGAATCTACAATGCTCATGTCACAGAAAACTACTAATGACTCACTAGGATCTTAATAGTCTTACAATCCCAAACCAAAAGACCATTCTCTGTCTCAACACAGGGGTGCAGGTGATGGACGATGCAGTGCCAGCACTTTTTGAGAAGAGTTTGGTTCTACTATGAGGTAAATTGCATGAACATAGTGATAAATACAAAAAAAAAAAAAAAAGTTTTCTAAATATAGACTTGACTTTATCCTCTTCAAAAGCAACTGGAAGAAACAGGAAAACCTTGTGTGCTGGTCTCACTCCGGGTCACACCACTCTGTCACGTGTAGCTCCTTAGTGCGCCAGGTTCTGGGGTGCCATGTGAGAACTTGTCACCATTTTAAGCCAGTGTTTGGCTCTAGCTCTTATTTTTCTAATAAACTAGCCTATTTTACCTGATATGGATCATTTAAATGTTTTGCATTTTGTTTCAACCATCCCCAAATGCATTTGGCACTAATATGCCAAAATTAAAAAATGGCAAAGCTTCTGAGCTAGACAGAAGCCTCACCTTGGTGGTGTCCATGTAAGGGTGGCACGGAAAAGCATCAGCACACAGATAAACACGCAGACAAGACAGCCTCTCAAGAATCCCACTCACTGATTATGCTTACGTTTGTTTTCAGGCTACATTACAAATCCTTTGCTATATATGCATCTGATAAAAGTGCATTTTGTAAAAGACAGTTATCAGTCTACAATATGCCTTCCATACAAAAGGAGAAATCAAGTGACCCCCTCCCACAAGGGAAAGCACCAGCGCATGTAAACACGGTGTCGGCCTGAGCTAGCCAGCCTCGTTATGGAGCACGTTCTAGTACCGGACGTGTCCATCGGATACTGCTTCCCTCTCTAGGGCACGCCTGACACTGAACTTCAGTTGCTGAGGACCAGAGTGTCACTTGCAAATGACAGGAAAACAGTTCTTCAGAAGGTAACAAACCAACGCCCTCGAGGTTCCTAGTGACACAGCTGAGTTGTGGAGGCGAGGGCTCTACAGCACTGCCCTGATGGAGACGCCTAGCTAAGAGCACAAATACAACTTTCTGAGCTTGAACTAGATAATCAAGTATATCTGGTGGCAAAAGAATTTCTCTCGGTCTTCTAGGATGATTTTATGATTTCGTCTTCTCCAAATGTGATGTTTACTAAAATTTGTGGTAGAGTGTACCTCTTTAAAACATGGAAAGTCCTTAAAACATAGTAGCAGGTCATTATATTACTCATCCTCGTTTTAGCAGTTTTAAAATATCCCAAAGGGGGATAAACATGAATCCATCCATGGAATTTCCTTTGCTTATTTTTATATTCTGATTTGCACATGTTGAATAATGCACACTCATGGAAGTCTGAACTCCTATGGTGACCTTGACAAGTCCAAGTCAGTTCCTAAAACAGGCAATGGTAAAAATACTGAATGACGTTGTACCACATGTAACCTGACAAAAATGCAAAAGATTGTATGAGAAAGATCCACATATTGCTGAGGGTCATCTCTCTGGAAACGGCTTCCTTGTGGCCCTTGGGAGGTGGAAAAGCCCCTGAAAGAGAAGAGAGAAATATTACTTTGTTTTATGGTGGTGATAGGTGTCCTGGAGCAAAAGTTGAATATCGATTTAACTAGAGTTTTGTTTGTTTGTTTAAGAATCTTCTGTGACTTCCCATTGCTCCTGAAGAAAGATCTCATCTGAAATGCCAGTTTCAACCTGCGGAGTGCTGCCCTGCCTCTAAGCCTTGGCCTTCATTCCCTCTGCCTGGAGCTGCTCCTCCTCAGTCTCATCTCAGTGATTAGCAGGTCCCTCTGAATTCTTCCAAAATCTGAAGAAACAGCACCTGACTCCCTGCCTCAGTCACTTACTCCCATCTCCATGTTTATTTCCTTCTTGGCGCTTTCTACAATCTGTAATGATCCCCATCTATCTCTCCTTTTTTCTACAGACTGTCTGGCTCCTGCTGGACTATAAACTGCATGAGAGGAGGCACTCTGGCTGCCTTGTTTTTCACAATATCCTTAGAGATTTTCACAGTGGCCAGGATACAAGATGTGTGAAACCGATATCAAATACTTTCTGAAATAGCGTAACTTATACTAATTCTTCTATTTATAAGTTAAATGTCCTTACCACAAAAAGTGGTTGTAAATCACGGATATTTTCAAAAGGCAAGATGGTTTATGAAATATATCTTCATAAAAAGGAGAAACACAAAGTAAACAGATTTCTGGAAAGGAGAACTCCATCACTTCAGGCACTATTAGGGAAGGTCAGCTTGAGAACACTCCTCAGCATTTCAAACAGGCTTTGTCCCTCCTGCTAATCTCTACCCTAAGCTGATTCATGAGGGGATTTGCTTCTCACAAGCAATTTACATAGAATACTTTCAAGTTTCAAGGTCCATTATGCAAATAGCTTTCTTAAAAAGAAGCTTCCATTATTGTTGCTACAATTTAGGCCAAATATCATAAAGCGAGAGACTCAGTCTGAAAGAGAGATCTTGTTAGTCTCTGAATCGCCTCATGCCTTCTTACATATCCATCCTGTCTTGTCTTTAAGGAAAACTTGAGAGTAAGATCAAAGACTGAACACAGGGAGAGGGACACCTTGTTCAATCAGTCTTACTAGGAAGTCCAAAGACATACACAGTGTGCAGCTCTTGTCATATGATTATGTGCTACTCCACGGCCCCAGAGTCAGAAAGTTAAGATCAAGAAAGAATTTCGTTGAGGGCAAAGTGAAACAACCTTAAACTCAAAAACAAAAGCTCTGAAGGTAATTAACAGTATCTGCCTTTGCTCAACGTCAGGGCTTTGACAGTCTGATTTAACGTGAACTTTATGTCGGTACCAAAAAACATCGAATGGGAAGAAAACAGCACCTGCTGTTAATCTAAAATCCCATGGCCAATCTCAGACCTGGGACAACTTTCCCTTCACCTTGTCTCCCTACGGTAACCTCTATCGAACAGACCTACAGATAACTGCTATTTGTGAAAGCGCTCTGGTAGTCAGTGCCTGGATTTCCACGATGTTAACTTCCTTCTTTTCTTCTTCACTCTTTCTTCCACCCCTGCTCTTTTTTACTGCCCAGTAGTTTTCATAGAACATAGAGAATATTAAGTACAGAAACCCTTAGGGTAAATAGACTTTTTTCTCTGAAAGAGAAAAGTATAAGGGTGTATTCATGACAATTAAAAAAGTGAACTAACTATATATAAAGAAAAGAATACGCACATTAAAAGGCAGTTAGAAATGATCTCGAATGACTGCTGGATGATGGTATTATTTAAACCATCAAATACAATGCCAAACATGAATGTTATTTGCTGTTTCATAAAACAGCCCATATAACTGTATATGCACAATTGCAGTCTTCCAAGGACTGTGTACTCTCTTGACTTGGATCCATTTGTACAACGTTTTACTCATCATTTGATCTTTGCACACTGGCTGATGAAGTAAGAGCCCAAATAAATTTCATATAAATTTATCTTTATGAAAATTCTAAGCTGGACTCTTAAATATAGAAATAACCCCCTGGGGTATCTGAAGAATGAAAAAATGGTTATCTCCCCTCAAGCACACTTCGGGAACTATCAGAAACCTCGGGAAGGTACGTAAGAGGATATTGTGTACCTGTTTCATAAAAATGTGACAAGAGGTCCTCTTTTTCAATAAAACGTTGATAAAGCCAGTCAGAAAGGTCATCAGTCTCCAGGGGTACATCTTTAATTGGAAAGATCCTATTAAGAAAAAAAAAAAAAGGGCAAAAACTTTAATTCATAAGTGGAAATCATTCAGAACCACAATTTAGCTTGGGCGACTGAAAAGTTGAAGTTATGGAATCTTCTTTTGCTTTTGTTTCTTCATCTTTTCTTCAGCTTTTTAAAAAGTTGTTGTTGATTATATAATTACATTCATTTATTCATTCATTCAAACATTTACTAGCCTCTTGTATATTAGGTCCAGTGCTAGATGCTAAAAACATACTGAGATTATACTATATGTAGAAATAAGTACTGAGAAATAACTGTCTTCCTACGTTTGTGATTAAGTAGAAATAGTGTTTACAACAGATCGAGTTTTAAAAGGCAGCTACTTTTGGACACATTACAGTAGTCAAATGCTAGGCCAAATCATGCATCTTAACAATGTTCTTTTGCTGGAAAAGTCTGTGAACTAGACAGAATCCCCCCAAATTGGTGCCCTTTGGCTAACTATATCAGAGATATTGGTTTCATGAGCAAAGCCAACTCTTAGTGATTGGGAGTGGTTGTTGGAACAGGATTCTGAAGATTTTGCAACCCTGTCCTGACTCAACAGGAAGTAGACTGGGATGATTAGTGATAAATATCCACTGGAGGTGAGAGCAGAAAGGGGCAGCATCAGTGCTAGATATCTGCTGACCCTGAAAAAGGTTTTTTTTATTTATTTTCCAATTCTGTGGATTAAAAAATTGTTTTTTCTTTATCAAAGGTATAAAGGAGGTACACAGTTTAAAAGTCTACGAAAGGTTTGTTTATATGAAAAATAGCAGTCTCTGTCCCTGTGCCCCTTGTTTCTCCCCAAAAGAATCTATTTTTAGCTCAGTTAGCTAATTATCTTGATATTTATCACCATGTTTCTTTGTTAGTTTTAGGGCTTATCTACTCACTTCTCACTATGGAAGATGAGGATTAAGCTCCTTCCTGTTCCTATTCCCACTACCCAGGCACATCCTTCCCACCTTCCCAGTGCAGCGTATGGTAATTTTAATTAACACGATATTAGCCATTTACATTATTATAATCATGTAAATATACTGAATGCTAAGACATGTAGTAAATCATGGCAACTTTGCCTTTCCTGCCAATGTTTGTTCTCCCTGGATTGAGCATTGTTTTCTATGTACACATAACTGATTCAACCACAAGCTCTTGCCCAAGTGTCAATCAATTCTCTAGAAGAAGTTTGTAAACTTTTTCTTAAAGGGCCAGATAGAAAATATTTAGATTTTGCAGGCTATGTGGTCTCTGGAGCAACTATTCAACTCTGCCTTGTAATACAAAAGCAGCCACAGACAATTTATAAACAAAAGGGTATAGCTGTGCTCAAATAAAATTTTATTTAAAAAGCTGGCAGCGGGCCAGATTGACCTGTGGTCTAGATCTTCTCTCAAGGCATTCGCAGGAATCGGACATTCTTTCAAGTTCATCTTCCTGAAGAAATTTTACCCAGAGTCTGGATTTGCTGCCTGTAGTTTTCATCTTCGGAAGGCCCTTCACCTTCATCCTGGTGATTGTCTGCACTCCTAAATGGATTCGATTTTCTTACATCTCAAGTCTTCCTCTTTCTATATTCACTCCACTTTTTGATGGAGCACATCCTCCAGCACTTCCTTGAGAAAGGGTACTTGAAATCTTGCATTTTTGCCAATGCTTTCTTTCTGTTCTCACACCTGGTTGATAATTTGACTAGATACAAGATTCGGGGTTGGAATTCATTTTCCTCCACCTCTGTCTTTTAGTCCTTCTTCCTTTCTGGGAGATTTCTTATTTAATTTCTAAACTTTTTACTGAGCTTTTATTTCTTTTAACATGTTTTAATTTCTAAGAGCTCTCTGAATATTCCTTTTAATAGAATGCTATAATTGTTTTGTTGCAATATCTTATCTTTATGAGATTCATATCTATATGAGAATTAAAACATGCACAAAAGCAGAGAAAAGCGTTAAATGAACCCCCATGTACTATTAGGATTTTCGGAAGCTGTACTTTCCCTGTACAGTCTCCGTTCTTCCAAGTCGGCTTCCTATATTTGTTTCAGTCTCCATCCTCCACAATAGAGACCTATCAGACGACCAGTTATCTGGTAATTCTTTGTTGCTCACTCACATTCAAAGATGTGGGACTAGACAGTTGACTGAAAGCTCTCAGCATGCAAGTGGAGATTGTGAGCTTCGCTGAGAATTACCTGGCTGGGCCATTTAAATTGCTCTCTCTACTTGAAATCACCAGTTCCCCAGAGAAAGATCCTCTAATGTTCTGCCTAGAGAGTAAAGGCCTGATTGCTACCTTCCCGGTAACAGAGTGAGAGGCCAGGGCAGGGAGTCTCAGCACATAGGGCACTTACATCACTTAACCATGTAACTTTCACTATGGGACCTCTGCCTCAACTGTGCCTGGCGTTCCTGAGTCCACAGAGCCTCGTTTCCCTCTCCAGAGTAAGCCTCCAGGATAATTCCCGAGCCGTGGGCTGTAGAGTAGGGGTCCTGGGGATCTGAGTTCTCCTTACACAGGTTTCAACCAGTCTTGCCAAGTTTAGCAACCCATTCAACCTCGTTCCCACAGGTACTGATGCTGTTGGTTTTTTAGCCTTTTGGAAGTTCTATGGTGTAAATAAGATTGGCTCTGGGCTTTTCCCACAGCTGACTTAGGGTTCTGTTACATTATTTGCTGCTCTCTGTTTTCAACTTCCCAAGTTTTGTTGTTTTGGGGCTTGTGTTTTAACAGAAATCCTACTCTAGCATCTGCCTAGAATAGCTTGGACATTCTCTTGCCTTAGGAGACAGACAGGAGGGCAAACCAAATGCTCCCTCAAAAGCGATCTACTTCTATTACTGATTGTTTGGTCACCGCGGGATTAAAATATTAAAACAACTAATCCCCTAATATGGCAAAGTATCAAATGCACTGAATACCAGTTCTCTTAGAATCAAATAAAAGGAATTATTCTGGGATATAAATAAATAAACAAATAAACAACAGAAATAAATCTTTTCAATACCAACAGCTAACCAAATGAGAAACTAGCTAGCTCCTAATTTTCAAGAAACAAAAATTCTCATTATCTGTAATCCAGAATGTGCTCTTAAATCCAGAGTACTCTAGCAAACTCCATAGAATCAACTTTCAGAGCACAAGATAAATTGCACTTTCACAAAAAAAAAAAATCAAATAATGCTTAGCAGTTGGCATATCTATAAATCTGAGTTAAAACATTTGAATTTTCATGCCACCCTGTGAGTTAAACAACATGGCTAAACCCTCAATTCGATTCTGTGAACTACATGTAAGGAGCTAATAATAAGCACAGAAAGTTTTGAGATAAACAGTTCCACTTTCAAAAACCTAATAACCTAGCAGACGAATACCAAAAGTAAACAAATAATCCAAAACCAGAATACTGTAAATATAGTATAAGGAGTTTAAATAATTTCTGTGTAAGTTTTAATGAAGGGGTGTGTGTGTCTACTCATGGCACTGGATACATGAAAAAGGCATCATGTGCATTGGCCTAAAAGAGTTAAGTAGAATTCAAAATTTAAAAAAAGTCTACGGCCATGTCACCCTGAACACGCCTGATCCCATCTGATCTCAGAGCTGAGCAGGAGTGGGCCTGGTTAGTACTTGGATGGGAGACCACCTAGGAAGACCAGGTGCTGTAGACGTAAAAAATAAAAAATAAGAGATTGTAAGCTGACAAGGTCCTTGCAATCTGTGAGGTCAACCAAGGGTTGCCTCACCTAAAAAAAATTAAAAAAATTTTTTTTTAAATTAAGCAATAATATGCATATAGTTTTAAAAAATCAGAGTACTACAAGATTCACAATGAAAAATAAGAGCTCTACTTTTTCTCTCTTCAAATACTGGTTACCTAGAAAACTTCCTTTTGCTATTCACTTCCATATTGCTTATAAACATGCTAATACCACTATCCTGGATCATCCAATTTAGAATGTATTCACTGACTTCCTCCTCAGGAAGACAAGAATGTGGCTCTTTTACACCTTGTCCTCTGTCCCTTAGGCCCTCCTTCTCCTCCTCCTCCCTACGTGGCTAATAACGCCTTCTCAGTGACAATCCTGTCTTTTTAATTACACTTACTACTGTATGTTCTATTTGTTTTCTTATATGTCTGTTTCCTCTATCAGACTGTGCTGTACTCATCTTTGCATGCCCAACGTGTAAATCAGTGCCTGCTTCTTTGTGGGAACTCAAGTTTGCTGAACTGAATTAAATTGAAAGCAATTTGCCAGCATAAAACTTTATAAGGTGCCATCTGTAGACAGTCATCAGTATCAGGGGCATAGTTAACTGACATCACCAGGGTTAGTGTGACAAGAATATCTCAGAAATGCTGAAACTACTTGCCACCAAAAATAGATTTATGGCCAAGAATAGATATTGTCAAATTTAGCATATCAGAATTTCTTCCAGCATTCAATTCCCAGAATGGCTTTGAGCCACTGTCCTGAGTTAAGCTGCTCAAGCCTCATCCTCAACATACTAAAATATATTATTTATAGCTTCTCCCTGGATCCACTAGAGAAGTTTTAAAAAATCCTCAATCAACTGAAAATAGATTTTGGCAACTCAGATATGAACTTTTAGTGGCTTTAATACAGGGATAAACCAAGGCTCCAAGGTAGCAAACCTAGAGTCATATAAAAGAGAATTTTGAGTGGCTTTCAAGTTTGTGTAGAAAGAGACAACAAATACTCAGCACGCAGGTTACTGCTTCCCTTCACAGTCAGGAATAATTGAGCCTGGTACCCTTTCCCCTTGAGCCCTGCTCCTTGTAATAGCCAAAGCTATAGCAAACTAGTTTGCCACTTGGTGGTATAAACAATGAGATGGCACTGTTTAGACCTCAATTTTTTTTTTTATTATATTTTTATTCGTGTTATATTATTTGAGACACAGTAAGAATCTTAAATGCTTGCTGAATTAACTGATGTGAACTATTTGCTAAGGAAACATGACACTGGTATATTTATTTGCTTAACACTATTATGTTTTCCATGACTCTAATGACTTTTTTTAATTAAGACTTTACTTTTTGAGAGCAGCTTTAGGTTCACGGCACAGTTCAAGGGAAGGCACAAAGACTTTCCCATAACTCCCTAATGACTTAAAACTTTTTATTTTGAAGTAATTTCAGAGAAAAATCACAAAAACAGTACAAATAATTCACATATATGCTTCACCTAGATTCCCCAAATATCAGTATTTCTCATATTTACTTTATCTTATTCTCTCTCCATATATACATATTTTTCTAATTATATATATATGATTTTTCTTCAAATTTTGAGAGTAAGTTACAGATATTGTGTCCCCTAAATACTTGTCTGTATTTTTTAAATGCAAGGACAGTCTCATATCAGGGGTCCCCATCTCTGGGGTCACACAAGAGGTGAGTAGAGGGCCAGTGAGCAAAGCTTCATGTGTATCTGCAGCTGCTCCCCAGCGCTAGCATCACCACCTCAGCTCCATCTCAGATCATCAGGCATTAGTCTCACAGGAGCACCGGTCCTTGGTGCCAAAAAGTTGGAGACCGCTGTCTTATATAACCGTAGTACGACGAGCAAAATTAGGAAATTAACACTGATACAATATTATCTGATCTACGATCTACCTATTTCGTTCAAATTTTGCCAACTGTCCCACTGTTTATGTGGGGGGGGGGAAGGGAGGGGAAGGGAGGGGAAAGGAAGGGAAAAGAGGAGGGAAAAGAGGAGGAAAAAAGAGGAGGCTACTGTTATAGCCTCTTCCATGTTTTAGGAAGAGGCTATAACAGTAAAATAAACAAGATAGACTGAAGTAGAGAAAAAAAGGAATAATTAATAAGCAAATATGCTCCACGTAAGAGGTACTGAGGCCTTAGCTAGGCTATGGCATTCAGATCAAAAAAGGGAATAGACACAAATATTGCAGAGGTGACTCTCACAGGAACTGACAGCTAAATTTGAGAGATCAGCTAAAATTAAAATGTGGAAGAATCAAAGGAACTCCAAAATTTTCATTCTGGGTGAGGGCAAAATAATGCTAACATAAAACTGGTAAGCCAGGAGAAACTAGTTTGTATTGTGGAAAATGAGTTCAGTTTTAGAAATAATAGGTTTGAAGAAGCAACAGGGTATCCAGGTGGAGGAAAGGAAGTGAAATGAGGGGTTAGAACTTGGCAGAAAGAGTGAGAGCTAGAGGTCCATTTACAGAGGAGCCATTTCTATATGCTCTCCTACAATAAACTCAACCTCAAAAAAAGAGAGGTTGAGTTCTAGGTCAAGTTTTTCACTTGACCTAAAAGTGAAAAAAGAAGACTAAAAACAAGATCTTGGAGAAGAATGTCTATATTTACATAATCTGTCAACCTCTCAGAGATTGTGTGTTTGTGTGTGTACATGTGGGTATATGAATATATGTATATATGATCTTATATGAAATGAAAGGTTAGACAAAAAATCTAACTAGCCCTTCCACTTCTCAGATTCAGTTCTTAATGGTGAGCACCAGTGAGAGTCATGCTTAACCATTATTCAATTAAAATTCAAACTCTAAGAATTTTTTAAATTGGGAGACATAATATTTCCAACAAAGCTGAATTAAATTAGAAAACAAAAAGCATCTTTAAAACACTAATGGAAGTCATTGTGTTTGACCCTGAAGAGAACTAAAAGTGAAAAAGACATGGTGAACCCCAGGGGGGCAAGGAGGTAGGGAGAGAGCTCTTCATTTCTAAGTTCTCCAAATCATATTTTGACCAGATTCATATATTGAAAATAACTTAGCAAATTAGATTTATGTTATGGTCTTGGTTCCTTACTATATTAACAGTAAAAAATTTCTTTCATGTTTAACTTTTGATAAATATTAGAGACAAAATTAAGCATATCTTCTAACTAGATGGAGATTTTATCTTATTTGAAATGATGATTCACCTTTTTCAAATCCTCAACTTCATTATAGAAATACAGAATTCAATCCACAATATAGTTGACCTCAGTTAACACCACTTATTTAATGCTTCCAGCATCCTGAATGGTGTCAAACTAAAATCTTCTATTTTCTTAAAGGAAACGGGGGGATGGATGGGGAGAGAAACACTGGTGCGGAAAAGAAAAAAGAGCTTGTGGGTGGTGAACATTAATAAAAACAGCCATAGAGCTTCATTTTGCTGCTTTTATTGTCCAATTAAACAGAATTTGGTGGTGTTGTCTATGTTATCTACGTTTACTACATGAAATGATAACTATAAATCTGTAAAAATAAATAAATAAATAAATAAAAATAAAAATAAAAACAGCCAAGCAGAACTAAAAACTTGAAGATTAAATTGAATGTGTAACTTTCTATTTTCCAACTGGAAGCTCTGAGTAGGCTCTAATGACTAAAATGTCCAGCCTTTTCCAGAAAAAAGATAGGACACAGAGGCAAAGCAATGGAAAACAAGAGATGATAAGAAAAGCAGACAGGAATAAGAAGTGAATTATTAGACGGCAGAAGCTGGGGTGAATGAGCAATAACTGTAAGTAATCACAGAGAAAAGCCCTAGCATAAGAAAAACTAAAGATAGGACACTGTTTCCTTCTGCTAGGGATAATAAAAAAAGCTACTTTTAGTTCAAAAAGCAATTTTATGACCTTACTCCCAGATGAGTAATTTGGGGGCTGGGGGCTGGGGATCGTAAACCTCTAAACATGAATATTAAGTGTGTACCATAAGTATGCCACTTAGGTGTGAATCACTTTAATTACAGTTTCTAGGAAAAGATGACCTGAAACTTGGTCCCCATTATGTTGAATAACTAATTTTTACTGTATTAATTTTATTCTACTTTATTCTAACTTTTATACTAAAAAAATATATATTATAGAAATTTAAGCCTCTTAAATCTCATTTTTAAATTATGGATAAAACAGGATGGACCTAGAGGGTATTATGCTAAGTGAAATAAGTCAGAGAAAAACACCGTATGTATAATTTCACCCATGTGTGGAATCTAAAACTTTTAAAACAAATGAATAAAAAGACAAAGCAGAAACAAACTCAGTGATATCAACAACAAACTGGAGGAAAGAGGAGATGGATGAAAAAGGCAAAGAGGAATAAGAGGTACAAACTTCCAGTTATAAAATAAATCATGGGTATGTAAAGTACAGCATAGGGAAAATAGTCAATAATGTCATATAACTTTGCATGGTGACAGATGGTTACTAGACTTATTGTGGCAATCACGTCATAAGGTATGCTAATGTTAAATCACTGTTGTATATCTGAAACGAATATCCTATTTAATGTCAACTATACATTAATAGAAAATAAATTTAAAAAATAAATTATGGATAAAACACTAGAATATGAAAATCTCTGAGACTATTTATATAATTTGAATATTTCAACATCCTTGATTTAAAGGGGTGAAGTCTATTTAGTGTCTATTAAATGATATACATTTTAAATGTAAACCTATTAAACTTTTGTTGTCTGAGGTGCTGCATGCAAAATATACAATAAAATTATAACGAATGCTTTTTATACTGATTTTAAGATGCCTCCTGATTTCAGAGATGTTAATATGTAAAAATACATGTCTTAATTGATGAAATATAGTATATGATTCCTCACTTGTGTTTGTCAGAACTTAATTCTAGTGTCTAAGAAATGACACTATTTTCTCTCTATGGGATGGGCGATGAATATCACCTTTATACCTACCGACTATAAGAAATATAATTAGAAAATCCTCCTGAGTCCTCTGGCATGCACTGCAGATTTCTAAGAGAAGACTCTCTGAGGAGGAAACAGCCAAAACAAAGACCCTGAGGTAAGAACATACTTGGCATGTTCAAAGACAGCAAGAAGGCCAGGAGAGCCAGGACTGCCTAAGGGGAAGTAGTAGGAGATGAGGTCACAGAGAAAGAGGAGGTCACAGAGAAAGAGCAGGTCAAACAGGGCCTTAGACACCATCATAAGGCTCCTGGCTTTTTAGATGGGTAAAGCCACCATGGGATTCTGAACCTAAGATTGATATGATCTGACTTAGATTTTTAAAAGACCACTCTGGATACTATGTTGGCAATAAACACTAAGAAGGACAAAGGTAAAAATGGAGTTCCAGTTAGGAAGTTATGTAGTGATCTAGGAGCTGGATAGGGGTGATAGTGGCCAGGACCAAGCAAAAAGCAGCCGTCAGAACCAGAACATATATTTGAATACTTTTGTTAAGTTTTACTGGTAGGTACTTTACAGTATTCTTGCTTCTGAGAATAGTATCTTTTCTAAATTACATTTTCTCTTTGTTGCTAGGATAAAGGAATACCATTGATTTTTCTGTAATGGTTTTATGTCAAGATTGCTGAACTCCATAAACAGACGGCGAAATCAGTTTCTTGGGGTTTCTATGTAGACTATTGTGATGGTTAACTTTATGCTTTTTTTCAACTTGACTGGAGTAAGGGCTTCCCAGATAGTTGGTAAAACATTATTTCTGGGTGTGTCTGTGAAGGTGCCTCTGGAAGATTAGCATTCAAATCAGCAGACTGGGTAAAGAAGATCACCTTCATCAATGCAGGTGGCCACCATCCAAACAATTGAGGGCCTGAATAAAACAAAAAGGTGGCAGAAGGGCGAGCCTACTCTCTCAGCTTGAGCTAAGACATCCATCTTCTCCTACCCCAGGACATTGGTACTCCTGGTTCTTGGGCTTTCAGACTCAGATAGGGACTTAAACCATCACCCCTCCCCACTACCTCACCATTCTCAGACCTTGAGACTCTGATTAAATTATACTACTGGCTTTCTTGGTTATTCAGCAGATCATAGGACTTCTCCATTTTTTGTTATTTCGCTAATAAAATTAAAGAAATTTAATCCTAACCCCCCATATCTAAAATGTTATAATTTCAACATGTCAACAACAAAAATTATTGAGATATTTTACACTCCTTTTTCTCACTATTCTCTAAAATCCAGTGTGCATTTTACACCTACAGAACATTTCAAATCAGACTAGCCCCATTTGATGTGCTTGACAGCCACGTGTGGATAGTTGTTGCTATAACTGGACAGTACATGTCTAGACGGCATGAACTTTAGCATTCATACATTCAGTAAGTATTAAGTATTGCATTTCTGCTATATGCCAGCATTGTTCTAGGAACATAATTGTGAACAAGACACATGAAGTGAGGTATCTGCTCTCATGGAGGTTACATTCTAGACAGGAAAGACGGACATCAGTGAGTAAATCACTAAGATTTCCAATAGCGATTGAATTTTTAGTTAAAGATGCTACCTTCACCCTAATCTTATGTTTTATAGCAGTGTATTTTAATATCAGGCTGTGGGATGATCATATTTATTTCATAAAAATGACTCCTGAGGCTTAAATAGTGATATACCATTTCAAACCAATCAGATTTACAAAAATCAAAGGTGTTGACTTTGATGTAGATGTAGGAAGAGGTGACCTCCTTCTGCACATGATGATCAGCTTCTCTAACTCATTGTCCTAATTTGGAGTGAAGCAGACATTTATATTAAGGACAGGGTTTACTTTTGCTTTTATGCCTATAAACATTGTACCTCTGTGATTAAAATCTAATCATGTTTGATTTTCCTATTAACTCCTTAACAGCGCAAGCCTATTTATAGGAATAAGCTGCCTTCCAGGGTGACAAGAATTTAAAGAGAACAGGGCGAGGAAAAAGTTATTTCCATTCAAATGTTTTCAGAGTTAAACCTTTAGTTTCTCTTTTACAATAACTTTACTTTTGAAAATGAGCAATAATGTAGTTGTATGCAAACTAATCAAAAATATTTCCCTAGTTAAACAACATATAATACTGAAAAGTAAGGAATAAGAAAAGACATCTTTTCTCTTAAAGTAATAAGTGGCTTACACCCACTCTATGTGGAGTAATTTACTAATATGGGACTTAGCAAAAATCCATACACGTTTTATCTTAATAATAGTACTTTATATTTGTAAAGTTCTACAATACTTTTTTATCAGTCTATTGTTTGGTGCTCAAACAATACATTCACTGAAGCCTGGTCGCCTCTGGCCTTCAAGGTCCTAGGATGGGCTGCCTGAGGAAGTATGTATACATGTGGCCTGGGGACTTCATCACAGTTAACCACAAATTTTCTAAGGAATAAGCTCCAAATACTTGACTAAAACTTTGACTTGTTTTGAAAGATAAACACTACCTATTTATAAAACAGGATCTAGTATATAACCATGTCACAAAATTTTACTTTTTCACTTATGTGGTATTTTAGGGAAGTATTTCACAGCATATAACAACATGGGTTCATCTCTTCCAGAAATCCTAAAAATCAACACAAGCCTAAAAAGTAAGAAGTGAATTGACAATGTGGAAACTGCTCTTAGAAAAAACAAAAATAAATATCTAAAATAAACTATTGCATTCTTATGCTTTTTCCTAAGCATCAGTGCAGAAACTTAAAATCCAGAACATTCTGGTAATCTAGATGATTCTTTCCCTGTTTAAATAAAGAACAAATGTTGAAAATACTTAATGTCACTGATACAGTATGACTGGAGTCACT
>NW_006432945.1:3119916-3128189 GCF_000325575.1 Pteropus alecto
CTATCTTTCTACCTCCATACATCTGTCACAACATGTTCTAATGAAGTACAGAAGAGGTAGCAGACTTTACTTGGTAGCCTTGACAATAATTTCCAAAAATAGAAAAGAAACATATTAAGGAAATAAAAAATGGCCCAACCACTGATTAATGTTAAATAAATTATGCCAGTGTTATTGTTTCCCAAGTGAATTGTAATGGCTAGGAAGTCACAGTGTAGTAGAGTGCCCCAGTCCCCCAAAGGCACATTCTGTGGCTCTCAGCAGGCACCAAGATGTATCACACAGAAAAGGACAGTTATTGACCTCCAGGAAATTTATCTAAAATATGATCAATAGAAACTTATTACAAATTTAATATTTATGAATTGTTAAACTTCTCCTTAACCTGTTTGTATTTCAATTTGGAGTTTCTCTTAGAAGTATGTTTCATTAAATTACTACCACCTCCAAATTTGCTCTGATTTGATCTAAAATAGCTGCCTTTTAATTGGTACTAGTATTCGGGGATTTGTATTAACTCTTTTTATGTCCTTCTAACTGTATTATGTTTTTTAAACTAGAGAAATTACGTGTAATATCCAAAATGGGAGCTGATAAATGCTGAACAGAATGGGATAATTCCCTTCTGACTCTCACATACATGCTTCTCTAGATTATACTGAAAAAACCAGCGAGAACATTAACTTGCTCAGCTGAACATAATCACTAAGTCATCACTTAAACTAATTTTTTTAAGAATGAGGTCTGCTTTATTATTCTTTAAAGTCAGTTGGGGTTAAAAAGAAAACGAATACTTTCTAGACATGGGAAACAAAATTAGCTGGCACCACAGGAGTTAATTGCAATGTTCTGGATAAATTACAGTTAACTGCAGGAAAAAATACATTCACGAATAGTTTTTAAAATCTGCCTGTAGGTGAAGATAAGTAAGCCAACATTAAGCAAACCTACTATTTTTCAGTGAACTTTATAGTTTCTAGATCACCTTTTCCTACCTCTCTGGGCACCCATTCCCCACTTTAGGCAGTCAACGCTATTCAACTTTTCTTGCCAACCTCCCCACATTAAAAGAAATAGAGATCGAATCCCGGTTATTTATATTAGTGTATATGATTTCTAATGTTGCATTTTAAATCTCTTATTCTAATTGAAAACACGCCACCCTTGTTTAAAAGTTTTAAAATATAACCAAACAACTGGAGAGGCTGAACAAAAACCGATCTTTCTGAGAACAGAAAAAACAAAATTAAAAAGGTAAAGAATATCATTTTGTTTAAATTTATATTAATTTCAATGGAATTATTCCTGCCAGGAAAAAATTCCAAGATATGCAATAAACAGATTATTTTGAAATTGAGAAAGCTGGGAAGTGACCAAAAAAAAAAAAGCCCAAATAAAAACCAATCTTTTTTTCTGTATCCCTGGGGGTGTCCTGGTGGCCTAGAACAATACGTGAGGGGAACTAGTCAACCTGCGGCTGACACAGACTTACTCCTGGGAGCTAAGGATATGGCCCACATCCCTTCTCACAGGCTTCTTACAAACCTCAAAACTGCCTGACACCAAGATGCCTCCGCTCTCTCTTGGCTCTTTCGTTTGCTCTCCCTTTCTCATCTGAGCACAGATCCTTCCTTTTTCCTAACACTGGTTTGACAATGAATGATCTCTATTAAATTACTAGGAAGAAAAGTATATCTTCTTATATGTCCCAAGGTTCATAGTGCGCAAGTGTGTGTGTAAATAAATAATCAAGTATAATTTGTACATTGTATTAATTAAATCATATTTGGGGTATGATTCTAAACCATAATTTAACCTCTGCTAATCTAACACATTAAAAATTTTTTTTAGTATTTCTGTCTGGTAATAAAGTTTCTTATAGAAATATATTTCTGAGAAGCCTCTATTTTATTAATAGAAGTATTTTTTAGCATTGAACTAACCGTTTCTCATCTTCTATCTACTATTTAGTTTTGATCTCTAAATCAGATGTCCTTAATCTGTTTTTTAAATACTTAATCTATTTTGAGACTAGAGTGAAAGCTATGAATCTTCTCTACAGAAAACTGCAAGCATACACAAATTTTTGTATAGTAATTGAGTTAAAATTTTTTCTCATTTCCATCTATGAGACCCAGGGCTAAGAATCTCTGTTTCAAGTGAATTTAAGAGCCTTGCATTTGCTCTTGTTAAAATAATTTTGCAAAAAATGACCATTTCTTCATTTTCTAAGATCCCTTATTATTCCATTCATTTTTCGAGTATCTATAAATTAAAATTTCTTCTACTTATTGGTTAAAAAAGAAAAGCAAGGTCAAGTATAACTGACCACTTATATAATTTAATGTTGTCTTCCTTGTCTCAGTCCTTTTTGGGTATGCTATGCTAGGATGATCTACATATATACAACTCAGGCACAATCAAACGTGTCTAAAACATAAATCCAACAGCCACATATTCCTGGCTTGGGCATTAGAATTCAGCTTCATTTATAGATTAAAATTTAAAAACTTAATGAAACCTATGTGTTTTATACATATGAAAATAAAACTGTTCCTGGAGAAATCCTTCCAGGGCCTAGCACATTGCTTTGTACATATTAAGTGCTCACTAATTTGAGTAAAATGGATAACATATATGGAATGGAATCAGAGTAGTCATTGAGAATTACATTCTTATCTTCTATATTCCTGCCAGGAAAAAATTCCAAGATATGCAATAAACAGATTATTTTGTAATTTAGCGATATAAGTCACACAGCAGAATCAACCGTAATTTTACAGTCGTCCCTCATATGTCAAAAACCCAAACTGTAATATCTAATTTAAAAATCTAAAATTTAAGTTTCAAATTATTCCAACTGTGTAGTTATATTTTAAAAACTCTGGTGATTTACCTGTATGAAACACGCTGTTTACTATCAAAGAGTATGTAATTTGAGTAGTTTCCCTCTTGAATTGAGGGTTTTGTGGCAGTTGTGATCTTCTTTGGGACTAATTGCTCACTTTATAATTCAGTTGCCATGGGTTGAGATCTTTGACCAGGAAATAAAGTAAAGATAAATGGTTTAAAAAGTGATCAAATGTATCCATGCCTTATCAGCACCATGCTTGGGATATAATATCTATACATATTTACATAAAACTCTTTTTAAAAAATCTACATGAAAAAATCTCAAAATTCTAGCACAGAATACTCAATAAATGTTTCTGTTGTTGATTATGCAAATGACAAGCATATTAAAATATTATAAATTTAAAAGTAAGTCACAGCTAATTTATCAGTTTAATCAATTAGAAAATCTTACATGACTTAATACTTTAAAACAAATTCTGTTTCTATTAATACAAGTCTACTTAATCCATATGAATATATATTTATCCTTGATGTTTGTCCTTTAAGTTAATTACTTGTGTAGAATTACTTCTACTCAAGAGTTTCAGGCAATCAAGTAACCATAGTGTTCCTAGAATGTAATTTTTAGAGACTTTTATCACTCAGTCAAAATACTAGTTCAAATGACATTTACATGTTAAAAATTCAGCATACGAATGATTTTTAGTCAATTATATCAATTAAAAATTTAAAATTGAAACATTCACACTGTCCTGAGATAGTACTTTATGTTGGCGATATGCTTAGTATTAACAGAATTCTCACCTGTAATGTACATGTGTGACTGTTGGTTTCCTGTATGCAAGGATCCAGGTCTGAATATCTATGGGTTCAGCTTTAGGATATGCTATGGTTGTATCTATTATCCACTGGAGGCCTTTTGATTTGCTGTCTGAGAACAACAACAAAAAATGACTTAAAATTGGATCAATTTTTATATTATTTACAGCAAATAACACAGTACAGATTACTTGAGGAGTATAAAGCATACTGATGATATCCCTTCTGCTTTAAGAAAACAGGATGAACTTTGGTGTTACTGTTCTACATAATGCACTCAGGATGAAATTAAGCATTTCCTATTATATTATAAAACAGATAAGTCTTAAACAAATTAACAAATAACAGCACTATTATTTATTGGACATGCATCGTTCAAGTATTCAATACAATTATGCAGCATCAAGATCTAATTTATATTTTATCACTCATAAAAACTGCCCTATGAAAAGGTCAGAAGCTAAAGTATCACATCACAAAAGTGAAAAAGAGATCTCAAAACTAACAAAAACATTCACTAAATATAACACAATATAATATGAACACCCAGGTTTGTGATACCTGGGAGGCACTAATAAATACTGAAATAAGGCAATAAAATTGAGCATTATATTGATGCACATGATCATCACTTGCTGCTCATTTAAAACAAACCAGAAAAAGTCCTCTTATTTTAGCAAGAGCTACATACAAATAAAGCAATAAACTTGTCTGTCCTTGGTAGGTACGACCGGTACTGTCACTGTGAGAGGGAATGGGGACGTGCTGTCAACTTTGTACTTTGCCCGCTGTTTGTATTGCCAGCATGGAGTACAGAGTTGAGCAAGAATTGAGAGGGGAATCCTCACAGGGGATGGTGATAGCTAGACTAACATGTAATGGTCTATCCTTTGTCTGACGTATTTAAGAGATTCCTAAAAAATAAAACATTTTCAAAAATAAGTCCAAAACAAATATGCATTAAGAATCGATATTTTTCTTTCGTCTGTCAAATAATTACAAACTGGCTTGATATTCTTTAAAAATTTTAGACAACACCCTGAAAGGAAAATAATACCCATAAAAGAAATCAGTAAAATATAATTTATTTTTAAATATTGTATTACTAAAGGAACAGAGTTTATGAAATAAAACACACTTTGACAAGATAATGGTGATGTACATGCTGAAATGTATACTGATGTATGCAACTTACGTTGAGATGCATTAAAAAAAAACAAACCAGGATGGACTAATGGGCAGACAGAAGGATGGATAGAGATATGATAAAGCCAATACAGTAAAATGTTAATTATAGAATCTAGCCGGTTAGTTCGTAGATATTAATTGTAAACTTCTTTCAAGTTTTATGTATGTATAAAAATTTTATAATAAAATCATGAGAAAAAAATCATCAGGGTTCAGTTTAATATCTATTACATCATTTAATAAGCAAAGAAAAAAAATTAATCTTTTTAAAGTTAATCAGATACAATTTAATTTTGATATGTGTATGGTTCACATAGTAAAACAGATACAAAGGCATGCTTTGAGTTTATATGGAATAAAACACTAAATAATGAATTTGAACAGTAAAGAAAATAAAATACAAAATACCAAAACAGAGAAAAAAATGGTAAAATGCAAGTAAAACTAATTTTCAGGTATAGACTTTCTAGAATTTCTTATGATTTCTCCTAACAGCTAGAATAAAAACTTTAACTAAGGTAAGATAAATAATAAACTACTTTGCTTTGGTTATAAACAGAAATTGTCTCGTTCCCAAGGAAAAAACCATTTTCTTCACCATTGTGTAATCAGTACGACAATTGCCCCTACCTTTGAGAGATCTATGACCTCACAGGGGAACAGACTGACTGGGTAAAACGATTTAAAAACAGCAGTCTTAATTAGTGCAACAAATCCTTTTGGAAGGCCTTCCCTTCAAGCTTTGGCTTGGCTGACATTGCCACAGTGTCTCTCTTGCAGTGAAGCTATTCTGAACTTTCCTTTTCTATTAAAAGACTCTTTCAATTTGTCTTTTTAATAGATGATGAAAGATTAAGAGAGCTGACTGCCAAGCAGCTGCTTAAAAACACAAATGAAAGGAAAACTCAGTGTAATCTCACAGGCATTATTTCTATGTCTGGTCCTTATTGCCAGTGTAATCTCACAGGCATTATTTCTATGTCTGGTCCTTATTTAAAAATACATATTCCTGAGAACTTATCATTTCTATTTTTATTTTATCTAAAGAATATTTAAAAAATAGCAAACTGCCACTAAGGAAACAGGCCTACTGAGTTTTTCTTCTTTTTTCCCCTAGTGAGTTTCTTTCAGCTTCTCTCATCAAGCTTTCATCCTGTCTTAGATAAACTTCTTCATAACAGTCTTTATGCTGTTGGTCCAAACGTCACCTATAACACTTCACAATTCACCAGCCTATCTCAAAGATATGTAGTTGCATCTCTGAGTGTGTTTTACTTTTTCCTGGCCATAAAGTAATATATACTCATTATTTTAAAAAATTCAGAAAAGTATTAAGAAATGAGAAAAAAAATCATCCATGATGTTACAACTCAGAGAAGCAATCACTGCTAACATTTTGATATCTTTCCTTTCTATTGCTTTATTGTTTATATATTTGAGCTCAGATTGTTTTCATCAGAGGCATATGTTCCTCTCACTCTATTAACATTACAGAGCATATGCATTTTTCCAAGACAATAGAAACTCTACATAAACATAATTTGTAATGGCTGCATTGTATTCTGTTGGATGGATATTTGATAATTGATGATTACTTATCCATTCTCCCTTTCAGCTATTTCCAATTTTTTGCTATTATAAATAATGCTGTGATAAACTTCTTTGCTAGTATTTCAGATTATTTCCTTTTGATAGTATTATTCTCAGTTGAATAACTGAGTCATTTATCAATATTTTAAGGCTTTTAATAAATATTGCCAAACTGCATTAAATTCATTTTCTGTATTACAAAAAAAAAAAATCTTGGTAAATTTGATAAATGACAAAATATATATTATTACTATTTCATTTGCATATCTATGATTGTTTTACAAATTAGTCACTTCTCTCCCTATATCTTTTAATCTAGTTATTCTACTTCTAAGAATCTACACCACAGAAATATTTCCACAACTGTGTAAAGATATTTATAGGACTGTTTACTGCAGTAGTGGGAATGGCCAGGAGTAAGGATAGGCAAGGCAAGGGAAAGACATCTTTTACTTTATGCATTTCTGTATAATTGGAATAAATTATTGTAAGTATGGATTACTTTTATAAATGGAAACATTTAAAAATTATATTTTCATCTTCTCCCAGAGTATTATTTCTATTATAAAGATAGAAAAGAACAACATCATCTTCTGAACTCCAGAAAACCTTTTAATTCTCACAAAGGAGAAAATGCTAAAAAACCACCATACCTAATTCTTTAGCATCTCCTCCTGCTGGACTTCCATTTTCCTGTCGTGCTACAAGTGCACTCAAAATAATTTTCGTTGCCCCAATCCTTGGCAGAGTGACATGCTTAAGAAATGGCAAGTTATTTTTCTCAGCAAATGCCTGACTTGTTTCTCGCCTCTTCCTGAGGAAGCCCCCTTCTGGGAACAGAACAATCCACTTTCGATCTCTACTCCTGTAATTATTTTCTAGGTGCTTCTTGAGAAGAAGAAGTTGTTGGTCACGATGAGATTTTCCCTAGAAGGCAGACACACATATAATACATATAGGTACATTTAAAATTAAAATGCCATAAAATTAAATAGAAACAACAGCTTCTAAAGTAAAACTCGATCAGACTGGAAGAATGATTTCCCCCACTTACTGCCCATCTTGACCAGAGTGGTAAAAAGTCATCGGCACTTATATAAATAAACCTTTCTTCCTAAAGAAAAAAAAAAATTGCTCCAATTGCCCCTGAAAGTTCATTCATTCATCAATTCAGTGACTCTATGCTGAGTGCCTACTACTTGCCAAGCACTGCCCTACACACTGGAGACAGAAGTAAGAGACCCTCATGGAGCTTACTGGAATGGGGAAAATAGTAAATAAGGAGTATAAATTCAACTGGTGATAAGTGTTAGGGAAAAACGTGTAAGAGGATAGAGAGGGTCAAGTGTCAGGGAAAGCGGCTCCAAGGAGGTGAAATTTGAGTGAAGAGCTGACAATGTGAGGGAACAAGCCATGCGAAGATGGGAGACAAAGTACTCCGGGTTGACAAGAGCAAAAAGGACAAAGGTCGTGAGCTGGGAACAAGCGTGGCATGTTCAAAGAACTGTACCAAGGCCAGCATAGCTGAAGTGTGATGAATGAGGATGACAGCACAGCAGAGGAGGTGGAGAACGGATAAGAAGGGCCTTGGACATGGTAAGTGGTTTGGGGTAGAAAGTCATCCGATAGTTTTAAATAAGGAGTGTCATAATCTTGTTTACATTTTAAAAAATCTCCTGACAAAAAGGCTACAGGAGACAAATTAGGAGAATATTGTAGTTTCCAGACAAAGGAGTTTGATGAGATTCAACTATGGTTTACTGATGAGAAGTCGGTATATTCAGGAAAAAATCCGAAAGTCAAGGATCTGATGCACAAGG
>NW_006432945.1:3128202-3155008 GCF_000325575.1 Pteropus alecto
GACTTGGAGCCTGAAAAGAGGAATCTAGAAAAATTTGTAGGAAGGCCCAAAACCCACAACTAAATATTACAAAGTTTCTTCCAGTATGATCGATTTGCCAATAATTTTCCAGCCAACACAATTATAGAAGCTCCCCAGAATAATTTGTATGCTTTCAGACTTTAAATTATACCAAATGCAAAACAAGTAACACATTTTCTTAGCTAGTTTACTGAATTGAATTATGATTAAGCTTTATGTATTTAAGTTCTGAAGTTCTACATGTAAAATATTTTTAATATTCTTGGAAATATCTCGTCAAAACTGTCTAGTAGCAAAGTCCCAAGAAACTGTTCATACATTTTTCTCTTCCCTCCCTCCATTTTATAGATTTTTATTATTATCTATTGGGATAAAATGTTGCTCTTTAAAAATAAATTTGCAAATCTCTTTGATATTCTGAAATAAAGTCTAAGTATGTAAAACTTTACATTGCAATAAAAAGGAAAATGTTTTAGAAGGCATCATTTTCTAATTTTATCTCCTCAAAGTACACCAAAAATTTAGTGTATTTTAGCCTCTTCTTGATAACTGAGTATCATTTAGGGTCAACTGTTAATACTACTAGAGTATAAATTCAGTAATTTCCTTAGACTCCCATGATGCAAAGGGCTCAGCTACTTTTTCTCCTGAATTCTTCCTAGACTGCTAAACTTCTGCTGTCTCCCTCTCCAGCGATATTCTGAGATTTTTAAGCTAGCCTCTTTGTTGTTCTGATCACTTTATTTTATCTCAACCTTGTGGCCAATCCCCACTGCTATTTATTCCTGAGGTTCCAGTGCCTATTCAATGTGTCTATTCAATTTCTCTGCTCAGAAGAACCAAGGGTGTTTGCAGAAGAAACTACATAATAGCACAGCATGTGAAAAACAAAAATATGTTCTATACATAAAACTGTCTGGAGTAAAGTGTATATATTTTTGTGACACCTACAAACTTCTAGCTTATTTCTGAATTTGTGGTTCTTAGAAAAAGCTTAATTAGATTCACTAGTTATTCATTAAGTACTTGTGCAAGGTACTACACAATCCAGGTTGAAGTTGCTATACATGTAAATGCCAGCCAAGTGTGATATTACCATACATAAAAACATCTGCATATTAAAATTCAATTATTTGTTTTTGAGGGAATAATGTGTGTGATAATAACAGCATATCAGAGAAATACTATAATGCAGTGCTGACTTGATAAGAGGGTATGAGTCTTTTTCCTATACCAAACTATTCCTACTGCTTGGGACCCATTCCCAACGCCCCTTCTATTCAACTCATACTCATTCTTTAGATTTATGCCAAATATTATCTTCTCTAAAGTTTTTTCTGGATTCACAGAAATCTGATGTCCTACTTTTCCTACTATGAATTCTCTAAATATTTCCTCTTATTTATTTATTTAATAATCTCCTGACTGGTAATCTTATTTATTTAATAATCTCTCTACTGCTAATTTAGTTATATAACAGTGACTTGTAAATAAAAATAATAGTGATAATATAGATGATAGTGGTAATCATGACAGAAATGATGACGAAGGTAGCGGGCACTATTCTGAGTGCTTGACATGTATTACTTAATTTAATCCCCACAACAACCCTATCAGTGGAGCACCTATTATTCTCATTTGAAAAATGAGGAAACTTTGAGAGTTTCAATAATTTGCTCAATTCACATAGCTAAGAACACTGTACTGTTTACATAGGTAGAAGAAGGTAGAGAGTAGAATATTTACATTACTAGCATTTTAATACTTATGCATATTCAAGTTTGGATTGAAATAAATGACTTAGAGAACAAGGAGTAGAAGAAGAGCTCCCTAGGATGCCAGAACTGGCTCTACCTATTATAACTGGCTCTGTAATGCTGCATTTTACAATAAAGAATCAGTTTAATCAGGCTATCACTGTGAAAAAAAAATGCTCGTTACTTACCTGTCTTATGAAGAAGTCTCCATGAATTAGAGAAACTATTCCAAAGTTTGTGTACTTAAAAATATGATCCATCAACCACATCATTTGAGCAACAACCTAAAATATTTAAAAACAAGAAATAATTAAATGTTGAATAGAAGAAACTATACTCAAACAACCTAAGTTTTGAGAGTACTTGAATGTATCATGGAGTATACAATAAATCAAGTAAATATTCCTACTTGTAAATATAAATTAATATTGCCCTAACTTATTAATAAGCAAGAGGTAAATCGCACCTTTATGTTTCTCAATTACTTATTTATAAAAGATAAATTCTTCAAGATTTAAAATTGTTTGGCAATATCAGATCATAAAAAATGTTAGGATAACTAATCTGAAAATTAAAAAAAAAAAAAGAAAAACAAAATTACTCTAGACAGAAAAATGAACCTGACACACTAACTGAAATCTATTTACAAAAGCAAACAAAACAAACTTGTACTAATAACCAAACTGTTATTAGTACAAATATATCTACATATCTACATATGAAAGTCTTTTAACAAATTCAAGACTTAATATAAGAAATAACTGAATTTATTCCACATTCCAGCAAGATTATATCTCTGCTTTTCAGATAGACAAGAAAAACAAATTCCAAAACAATCAAACATATTTTCCTGGACTCTCACCTCATTTCCTAACCCCTGACCTACTGAATCAAAATCTCTAGGGCCTTAAACACAACCAGGCTTATTCTCGCTTTGTTGTTTTGGCCAAGATTGTTTCAACAAGAAATAAGTCTCTTGTTTCAATACTCTTTTACTAAATTCTACTTGTCCTTCAAGGCCAAGTATATGTCCTCTTCCCTCCACAAAGTTTTCTATATTCATCAAGTACATACTGAACTCACCCACCACCGAATACTTCACTTTGCAATTAAGTATTGCTCGCTATACCCTCCATCCACCTACCACTGGACTGTTAGCTCCAGGTCTCCCCATCTCTATTTCATCCAGAACCATTATATAAAAGCAAAGTGTCTTATATGGTGGTGTTCTATACTTATAGTCACTGATCATGAACACAAAGCAATAAACATCTATGGATTTGTTTCTTTACTATTAGGCCAAATATCAGCTCCATTAATTTTATATACTTTCTATTTATTTATTTTTCTGTGAATAGAACCTCTAAGGTGATAATTCCTTTAATCCTAAAGATAATTTATTTTAAACCCATCCAGTTTACAGATATATTTTAGTTATCAATATAAGCAATGTAAATTAACAGTTCAAATGCAATCTTAGGAACACTGAATAAATTGAGCCTAATATCTTTCTTTTCAGTATGTTTTGTAATGAAATCCAAAATAATACTTACCTTATTTTCCTTTGGCTAAAGATTCCCCAACTCCTCGAATTCACTGACCAATGTTACTCTTCGATCTTAAACAGTATTGCTTTTTGTGTCTGTATTTCTCAAGCTGGCAATCCACTACTTCATCTCAAGAAAGCCCCCAATTTAAACCACATTAATTTTACTTTCATCCCAGTTATTTCTTTTAAAAAAAAAATAGCCTTATGGAGATACAATTCATATTATCGCAGTTATTTTTTTAAGTCTCTAAATTCTTCTCCTGGAGTGACTTAGAATTATGTACATTTTTCTTTTTTAAAATTTTCTAAATTTTCAGGGAAAGTATACATATTAAAGTCTACGTTCTAAACTATAGTAAGATACTTGAATCGATTATTTATTAACCTTTCCTTTCTACTGTCTACTTCTGCCTTCAGAATGGCTTACCAGTCCTTTGTTCTGGAGGCACATCATCAGCGTACACACATCTCCCGTTGCTTGATGATTCACCAACATTACAGCTTCATCCTTTGAGACCGCTTCAATATCGTCTCCCCATTCCATCACTGTAAGAATAAACAAGCTGTCATTTTAAAGATTTTTACAGAAAAACTGGTATACATTAATGATACATCACCTAGCTAAAACTTCTGAAAGTTTAGAACTCTATTTCCTATAAAAATCAGGACACTGATATAACATTAGGTAGAACCCAAAAATTCCCATTAGAATATAAAACGGTTATACCTTTGATCTAGAAGTTTACTTCTTAAAATTTATGCTACAGAAATATTTGTCCAAATAGGCAAAGATAAATGCATAAAGGATGTTTAATGCAACTTAAGTGTTCACCAACAGGGGAATGGATATGAAAATCATGATATAATGAAGAGATAACCTTCAAAGAATGGAAGATATCCGCATGCTAACCCCAAAAGGAATTGTTATCAAGTAAATAGAGCAAATGTATAGTATGATTCCATCTTTTTAAAGAAGAAATCAAATTTTATGTTATGTAACATGTTGAAAAAAGTCTGGGGTAATTAATTCCAAACTTTTAATACTGCTCACCATTGGGAAGTGATTCCCAGAGCCCTTCAGATTCTATTTTACAATAAAATAAGTGAATATTACAAAAATGTATGAAGTATTTTCATTTTAAAATAAGAAAAATAAAGATGTTACATTTATTTAAAATCTCCAGATGAAAAGTCATTGCACCAAAACCGTACACTCTATAGAAAATAGTGGTTACTCCATATGGTTATGCTTCATTTCATAGTAAATTTATCTCACAGAAAAAAAAAATCGAGCATCAGTTTTAAACATCAGGATTCTACAAAGAATTTTCTAGGGTTCTTCAAATGTCTGACATGAATCACCAGAGGTCGAATAGCCATTAATATTCACTCATGTCACTCACTGCCAGAAGGAAAGAAGTCGAACTGCCTGTATATCAAGGTTCTGGATGAAATAGAGATGGGGAGACCTGGAGCCCACCTGCTTCACCTCCCCCAGCCTCCCTTCTTCCCCAATCACCTTTCACTGTCACCCCAATACACTGGAGTGCCTCATTATGCAGTGGAGAATCCCTAAGGAACAGAGGTAGAATAGAAGTAGAACACTGAGAGAGCCACCAGTGGCACCAACTCTCCTGTCACAGCGCCCTTCCCAAGTTCCCACTTAGTTCAGCTGACAAGTTAACTTTACCACTGCAATATCATACATTGCTAGAAGAGTATAAATTGGTACAAAAGTTTTAGAAGTCAATTTGGCAATAATATATATCAAAATTAAGAACTGTGAAAATCTTTTTACCCAGCAATTCCACTTCTAGGAATTCATCTTACAGATATACTTACTCATGTGCAAAATGACACATATGCAAGGCTATTTATTGCAGCATTGTTGATAAGAGCAAAGATAAAAACAACTAAAAAAGGGAGACTAGCTCAAATTCATAGAAACAGAATGGTGGTTGCCAGGAGGGGGAAATGGAAGTTGTTCAGTTTTATAGAGTCATGTTTTACAAGATGAAAAAGTTCTGGGGATTGTGAATACTGTGAATATACTTAACACTACTGACCTATACACATAAAAATGTGTATAACTGTATGATGCTAAATTTAATGTAATGTGTATTTTATCAAAATTAAAAGTAGAGAGACTAGTTAAATTATACACATGTAATGGAATGTTATATAATCAGCATTTGTATACCAATATAGAATGATATACTGTAAATAATAAAGTGTGGAACTGTATGTGAAGAATGCCACCAGTTGGACTTTTAAAAATGATGAGGAAAATATATTTACTAAATTAAAACTCCCCATATCATGCTTCTATTGACCATACACACACACACACACACACACACACACTCGTTCTTTCATTAATTCATTCTTCACTAAATAAACCAAAGCATCAGGCTCTGTAAGGTGTTGTGCATATAAAATAAATAATAACAAAAGTATTATTCTAATAGCAGTTAAAGTGTCCAAGAAAAGCTTATCTAGGTTCTATAAATATTGAGCTATTAAGAGGTCATGTGGAAAGTCTCCTGGTTCTACATCTATATAAATAGATGTTTCGTAACCAACTATTCCTTTAATGCAATCTCTGCTACATGAATGGGAAATAGTAAATACCTAGGCTTATACAGTGGGAAGTGTCCATGTGAACATAGCTGCAGATAAAAATAAGTTTGTTAAATAGACTGTATCTACCTGTTTATTTTAGTAAGCATATTGGTTTAAATCTCAAAATATAAACTGCATTTAGAGCACCCAGTACTGGATTGAATAGTGTCCCCCCGGAATTTACATTCAGTCAAAAATCTGTGAATGTGACCTTATTTGGAAAGTGTCTTTGCAAATGTAATCAAGTTAAGGTGAGGTCAAACTAGATGAGGCTAGGGCCCTAAATCTAAATGCAATATGACTGGTGTCCTTAGAAGAAGAGGGAAATTTGGACAGAGAATGCCATGTGACAATGGAGGCAGAGGCTGGAGTGGTGTGTCTACAAGCTGAGGGTTGCAGACAACCACCAGACGCAATCAAGAGGCAAGGAAGGGTCGAGCCTTTCCTAGAGCCTTCAGAGAAAGCACAGCCCTGCCAACAGCTCGATTTCAGACTTCTCATCTCCAGAACTACGAGATAACAAATTTCTGTTGTTTTAAGCCACCCAGTTTTGTGGTACTTTGTTATGGCAGTTCTCTGATACTAATATGCCTCACCCACCCCCTCAACTGTGCTCATTCTTTCTCTTTTCCATTCTATTCCCTCACAAATTACAGTTTTCTTCTTATTGAATATAGGAAAAGAACAACTGTACTGTACTTTAAACATCTAGAACACTTTAATAGACATCTAACATTCTGTATTATAAGTGGTTCTCAATGTTCATTTCCATAATACTTTCAGGGTGTAATCGTTAAGAGTTAATCCAATACATATTTTCTCTCTCAGCTATAACTTAGCCAAAATATATTTTCAAACTAAATGTCAATTTAGTAAGACTTCATGGCATACTGAATCAAATAAGTAATGGTGGCTGGATCAAGTTTTTAATTAAGAAATTATCCTGATGTAGCTATAAAGTTATGTTGAATTTTGTAATAATCTCAATTTTATTCAACAATAAATTTAATTTCCAGTATCTGTGGTCTTCTTCTTTTATTGTACTTTTATCATACTATTAAATGCTTCAAATATCACTGTTAGACAGTTATATGACTAACAAAATCAAGAGTAAAAAATGCTTGCAAGGAAAAAGCATTTATTTTATGTATGAAGCAGCTATGTTCCTCAGATCATAGCTATCCCAGAACTGGCAAGGATAATAATAGAGACAGTATCTTAAGCAAGGAATAGAATTATTTGCATGTTAAAGGACAGAAGCTATGACGCCTGCCAGTTCTTACACTGAACTCGATCAGAAGAACGAAAATATTTTAACAAACTGTCCTGTGAAAAGCATCCTCAAAAAAATAATTGGGTCAGGATGCAAACGCACAGTAAAAAGACAACTTAATAAAACTGCAGGAAAAGTAATGTAGTTGTAACTGAATTCTTTAAATTCTTGTTAAAAACCAAAGCCAAAGCTTAATATCTACTTCTCTTCCCTCTCCCTCTCCCTTTAACATGTTAGAAATGTCCCCCAAAAGTTATAGACTAGAATTGCTCAAGACAGTTTACATCTCGAAAAGAAAAAAAACAATAATTCATCACAACTTCCTTAAAAGCAGTGTTGCTAAAGCCATATATAAACCCAGAAAACAGAATTAATGTGGAGAAAAAAGGTTGCTTAATACATGATCATAATAAATTGCCTTTCAAGGTTCAAAAAAAATTATGCCTACAAGTGATGCCACAAACTATTTTACTATCCTGTGCCTTGGTTTTCTCATTTATGAAACATTAATAATACCATTAATGCTACTCCAAACATATTGTGAAAATGAATGAGATATAATTGATAGAACCACAGAGATCCTGGGTAATTGGACTGCATGAGAGTTAAAATCACTTTCAAAATCACTATTAACTAAAAGAGTCATAACACGCCTACTGTGTCGTGTAAGGTCAGGTATTCTAATATGAATAGAATTCCAAAGATTAAAGAGCAAAACACACACACACACACACACGAAAGAATCTCACGTAGTTTAAGAACCTCAGCTTTCAGCGGCCCACATTGGGGGAAGACTGCACTGAATTTGTCAGTTAGAGGTGAGCAGAGCAAATGGGCAAGATAAAAAGAATAAGAACATTAATTAAGGGTGGCCATGAGAAAGTAGCTTAAGGTACTAATTAATGGAGGGGAAACTGGCAAGGAAAGGAACCAAGCAAGGTGGTAATTAACTAAAAGAAAATGAAGGGCGGACTATTTTAATATACACTGATGCTATCCTCCCATCTCTACCCTTCCCCATTCTAGTCAAACTCCCAGAAGTAGCACCCAGACATTTTGAAAAATCTCCCTGGGTCAATCTGATGTATACTCGTAAATAAGAACCACTGGAATTGAAGCACCGATGAGTTTTGTTTTATTTTTTAAAGCAAATATATTGAACGCACTGGAAATTGCGGTCAGTGCTCCGCTGGCACTTAAAATTTAAGAGGTTCAGCTTGAGAAGGCAAGTCTCAAGGAGTAGCTTTTGAAAGGATTGCTTAACTGAAAGAATAATAGCATGTATTATTAAATAGATATATAATTAAATACTAATAATCTTAATAGATAACATTTATAGAATGCTTTACTGTGTGCCAGGCATTTGTAATTAGTAACAGAAAATAATTTACATTATTTTATTGTTTAATCTCCACAAAATCCCAAATGTACAGATACCATTATCCCCGATTTAGAATTGATAAAAATGAGACATAAAAGGGTAAGCAGAATTTTCAAAGTTATATAGTTAGAAAGTGGGGGAACTAGGATTCAGAACCACCGGATCACGCCGTCACCGCTGGCATGCTGCAGGTTAGAGAACCCTGAAGGCAATAACTTGGACAAGTTGCTCACACGGCCCCTGAAGTTGCCAATGACCACGCCAGGAAGTGGGGTGGGTGAGCCAAGTCCCAAAGTCCTCAACAAAGGCTGGTGGGCAGCAGCGATGAGGAGGGGTACAGAAGCGCACAGCCAAAGAATCAAGTGTTTTTTGCATGGGAGTTAAGTCTAAAGAAGCAATGAGTAAGAAAAAAATCAATACCTTCTTTGGGCCCTGGGTACAGGCATCTTAAACTTAATATGCTCAATACAGAAGCAGCTCTTTACCCTCGTCTTCTCCATCTCAACAAAAGACACTGTCACTCACGCAGTCGACTCAAGACAAAACCTAAGACCTCTGATGATTGCTCCCTTCCTTTAGATCCCCACATTCAATCCATCTCTGACGCCTATGGATTCTACCCCAAAACACATCCTGCATCTCCTACGGCTCTCCTTTTTGACTATTGCTCTGGTCCAAGGAGCCAACTACTCTTTCTTGGACTTCTGCGTGACCTCCTAACTAGTCTTCTTGCTCCTACTCCAGCCACCTGCTTAAAAGGAAGCTTCAGAACAGAGTTTCCAATTCCAGACACCAATAAAATCAAAACCACCACCAACTGGAAAGCACAAACTAAGAAACAGCAGGAAACGCAGAGGTAATACTGGTAATTAACTAACTGCTACTTAAAAAAATGCACAAACAAAATAAAAGCACATGCACAGATACAGGGAACTGAGGGGAAGGCAGTTAGAAGGTGGGTAGAAGGGGCGAAGGGGTCAACCGTATGGTAATGAATGGTGACTAGACTTTCAGGGGTGAGCACTTTGTAGTATATACAGATACTGAATTATAACGTTGTATATCTGAAACTTATATAATTAATTAACTGATAAATTAATTAAACACAGACTTTTCAAAAGGGGAGCGATTGGTACCTTGGGAGAAGCAATTCTTCCTGCAGCCATTCTCATCACAAAACTTTTATTATTCTAGCCAATAGTCTCTGTTACAACCCAGAAGACTCTACGCATTTCCAACCATCCCACTTCCATCCCATTTAAGAACCACTAAATTAGAGAGTTCAAAATAAGTTAGGTCAATTGAAGCCTTTGGTTGAATCAGGGTGCACTTAAATAACAAATGAGAATAGTACAGACGACATGAGGACTAAGCACATGTGTGATTATTGGAAACAGGTCCATCCCTCTGATGCCCACTCTTGATGCACTTAGCCCCTGGATATGGCAGCCAGGAGTCTGAAAGAGTCTCCTCTGTAAAAAACCTGACAGCTCTAGAGAAAAGATCTAAAAACACTGGCATCTGAGGCTCTCCAGTGAAATCTTCCAACCAGATTACCCTACAATGAGGCTAGTGTGCACAATAAGCCTCAGTCACTAGCAGGGCTATCAATCACCTTCGTGGTCTGCTACTTTTAAATAAGAACAGCGAAACATGTATTATCAGATACCTGCCCCCCAAAATAGCCCTTAAAGTGAAAGATAGAAAAGATAGGGGGGGGAAGCAAACAAAAATAAAGAACTTTGAGGAAACAGAGATAACACATGAAAAATAAAACTTCGAAAGAGACTATTAATATCAATATTGAAGTCAGAGATGATGATGTGATAACCATGAGACAAGAATAAGATGCAAAAAAAAAAAAAGAACATTCAAGGAGAAAAGAGACCTGCTAGAAATTAACACGATAGCAAAAATGAAAATCTTAAAAGAAAGATTGGGAGGTAAAGTTGCAAAAATTTTCAGAAAGTATAAAGACAAACATAAAGATCAAAAGACAAGATGAAAAACAGGAGAGAAAAGACTTGAACATTAGAGGACCATTCCAAAAAGTCCAACATTCAAATAACAGAAGTTCTGGAAAGAAAAAAAAACAGAGGAAAAGAAATCAAAGGAATAATTAAAGAACAGCTGAGCACATAAATTTCTAGATTGACAGGAAACATCCAGTAACCAATAGTGGATTAAAATGACCCAACCCAAGGCATTCGTACAGAAAACTTCACGACAATGGTGTCAAAGAGAAGATCTGCAGACGTTCAGAAAGGAAAAAGGAAACATTCAAAAGACGAAGGAAAAAAAAAATATTTTCGGTTGTGCAACGTCTTAAAAAACAGATCCCTTATTCTCAGGAAGCTGGATAGTATGCTTTGCCCAAATAAAGGAATAAACCAAGAAGGAAAAAAAACTATGATATAAGAAATTGGGAATGAAACCTAAAGAGAGGCAAAAAGAATTCCCAGGAAGATAGGAAAGGGAGATCGGGATGTTAGCTGAGAACTAGACTTGGTGGATAACCAGTCCAAGTTGGAGCAAGTTGAGGTTTCCCAGAGAGACTTTCCAAAAAGATGAAATTGATAGAAGAGCAGCTGAGTGACCTGAGAAATCTAAAACTGACAAGGAGTTTGGGGTTGAATTAGTGATCATTTCATAAAGAGGTAAGTTAAAAAAAAATAATAATAAAGTTTCGTTCATAAGCTGACCATCAGAACGGTATACTAAATTCAGAGATGAAAATTTAAATCAAAGTTACTTTAATTTGATTCCATTGGGAAAAATTCAAGCAATGAAATTAAGTAGTGTCTGCCTGAGGTTCCTAAAATGAATAATTGAAAGAAGGAACATTCTAACTTTTCCTAAAGATTACACCAAATTGCCAGAAAATAAGTGTGAAACGTGCTTTGCTACTAGTGCTCTAAATAGTTTTAGAATCAGGCCATTATATATGATAGGGGTTTTGATTTTAATGAAGTTTAGAGCTAGAAAGGAATTTAGAGGTATCTGAATCCAAATTCCTCATTTCACAGATATTTTAAATCAAATACAAGAAATGGAATTTTTAGGCTTCCAGACCAAATTAGTTGCAAAGAAAAACAGAGCTGGCTAAGTATAATTAATTCACATCATTTCCTGCTCACTATCCTGCAAAGCACTTATTGATACATTCATTCAGTTAACTAGTGTTATTCTCTTCATAGAGAAATAGGGTTCCACCACTGTGGGGGACATAACTCATGAAATGCAGCTATATGAGCTTAGCAAAAAGAAAAAAAGCGAAAAGTAAAAGCTGAGAGAAGAGACAGCATGGAAGGGAAGAAGAAAAAGACTGAAACAGAGAACATTTTTAATTGTATGAGCAACTTTGCCTGCCTTTTCAGTCAACTGAGGTATGCCCTGGAGTAAGCTGGAGACCGGAATTGTCAATTTGCCATTCCTCGTCATTTCAGCTCTCATGTGCCTACCACCATGCTAGCATCTCTCTCACTGAGCCTGACAACTGCAGTTTTCTTAGAGGTACATTTTCTTCCATATAAAACTTAAGCAAACTTTTCAATTGATGTAATATGATCCCTGCTCTCGAGAAGTTTGCTCACTTATGAAGGATGAAAGACAAACTGGGGAATAATTCATTACACATGAAAAGATGTATCACAGGAGGTAGGGACAGAAGAATTCATTGTGAACTAGGGACCAAAGACATGGGGGAATATGGCCTGGTAGAGATCTTCCTGAACAAATAGTCCTGGGAAAAATGAGAAATAAGATTATAACTCTGAATACAAGACCAGATTATAGAGGTACTTTTAAAAATCAGATACTAGAATTTAGGTTAGGAAATACAAAATTCCTTCTTTTGTCACTAGGCAGGTGACAAAAGTGAGGGAAGTGGGTTTCCTATGGGACAGCAGGGCGCAGTGGGGCTGTGTTAAAACAGAGAGCGCATGCCCCGCCCCCACGGAGCAGCGACTACCCGGCCCCCATCTCTTGCTGATACCTGGGAATGTGGACCCAGGCAACCATATCCTTCAATTTTTTAAGAGTAATTGGCAATGTGAGAGTTTTTATGAAAGATAAAGAAAGAGGAATTGACAGTGGAGGACAGTTCCTGAGCAAGTAGGAAGGAACGGAATCCAAACGAAGGGACTGGCTCCTGACAGAAAGGACATTCTGCACAGTCACAGGAAGAGTTAAAGAAAAGAGAATCGAAGGACGAGGCTGAAGAGGAAGGTGTGGGCCAAACTACTAGATCACCAGAATTCTGCGTATTACCTTCTAAGCCGCAGAAAGCCAGTAGGTGAAAGGAACTGACAACATGTGGGATGAAGGGCTGGGCTGGGCTGTGGGGATGAGGGAGAGTTGTTTGTTAAATGGGGGGTATTTTTCTTTTTTTAAGATGAGAATGCCTTTAGTATCTTTATATCCTAGAAGTCTAGAGCAAAGATAGAAGGTGATAATAATTAGTGGGGTGAAATAAGAGAGATGGGATATTAGCTTTGGATATCTAATGATGAATGAGCATGTGAAGAAATTGGGGAAGGGGGATAGAGAAAAGAGGAAGAGTCTCCAGACCACAGTCTCAGGCCACCAACCAAACCCACAGGCCACCAACCAAACCCATGGCAAAGTGAGCAATGAAAAGAGTGAAAAACTGACCGAGGAAAGAGAACTGCTCAGAAAGTTATCATGAATGTAGATATCCTAAGTGGAGCTGAGCTAGACAAAGTTGGGGATGCTGCTTAAAATGAAAGAGCAGAAAGCAGACACAAGCGTTCACACCCGCCGAATGCCCAAGAGGTCCTAAGCAAAGGAATTCATAGTTGGAGCTACGATGATAGCCTCTGATTTGAGGTTTGACCATTCTCCTAAACTTTCAAATCTAGGATAGTAAAAAAAATAAAGTACTAAGAATATAATCAAATGAGAAACTAATTAACTATTACACAGTAGTAAATTTTCCTATTTTGAAGAGTTTTGATTCATAGTCTCTCTATTGCAACAGCAGCACTATAAGGCACACAAGCCAGGTATCAGTCTTATTTAAAGCTGAGGATTAGAGAAGATATTGTGCAAGGTAATACTATAGGTAAGCACTACAAATCTGGTCTGTTGACCCCTGAACCAAGCATAGACAGCCCCTGTCTAATGAGATTATTAACCATTCAACTAAGAGGAAACTGTGCTATGTTTTCATGGCATGATTAAAATAGTAAGGGCTTCAGAGTAGGAAATCTTCAAAGGCCAGCTCTGTCCCTTGCTGCCTCTATCACCCACCAAAGCTCTATCACCCAAATTACTTAACTGCCACCAGCCTTCATTTTCTCACTTATATAATGGGGTCACTATTCCCTCCCTCTGAGGACTGTTTTCAGTATTTAATAAGAAGCCATGTGTAAGCACTTGCTAAAAGGCCTGGCACATCAAGGACTCAACCAAGGTAAATCATTCTGCTCACTGGAGGCATAATCAGCTATCTATGGTTTGCACAGAACTCAGTCTCCTTGCTGCAGAATTAAGTAAAAAGGATTAGGAAAGGCTTTTATTTTCTTTTAACAGTAAGTCTTATCAGAAGATGAACAGTTTCGAAAGGAATAAGAGAAACCAACTCAGAAAGAAAACTATAAATTGAAGAACCTAAGGTCACAAGAAGCAAACATCATTTTGAGATTGGTATTAATAGGATGATGACTGTAAGAACATGGCACGGAAGAGAGAAGGCAAAGACTACATAACTAAAATACAACATAGGTGGTCTATGGCCATGCCACCTTGAACTAGCCCAACCCCCTCTGATCTCAGTAGCTAAGCAGCGTCGGGCCTGGTTATTACTTGGATGGTAGACCACCTAGGAAGACCAGGTGCTAAAACATAAAAAAATAAAATAAAAATAAGGGATTGTAAACTGACAAGGTCCTTGCAATCTGTGAGGTCAACCAAGGGCTGCCTCGCCTAAAAAAATAAAATAAAATAAAATAAAATACACCATAGGTGCAAGGTGCTTCTCACCGAGCACGGAGGTCAAACCTAGAGTCTATGGGGTCCATGTATGTATGTACTTCAAAGAGTTTTTAAAATTGTCAGCAAGTGCAAAGGTGCTGTGGTAAGCCCAAAATGTGCCCCCACCTCCACCCCATAAGATATCCATGTCAAATCTCTGGAATCTGTGAATGTTACTTTATATGATAAAAGATGAGATTAAATGAAGGATCTTGAGGAGCTCATTCTGAATTACCTGGATGGGCCCCAAATCAATGACATAGAGGAGAGAACAATGTGACCCGTGAGACAGATTGGAATGATGGCAGCCACAAACCCAGGAATGCTGACAGCTACCAGAAGCTGGAAGAGGCAGGAATCTCCCCCTAGAGCCTCTGGGGAGTGCAGCCTGCTGACACCTTGATTTGAACTTTTAGCCTCCAGAAATGTGAGAGAATACATTTTTGTTATTTTAAACCCTTTTGTAGTAATTTGTTATGGCAGTCATAGGAAATTAATATAGGTGCACTTTATGGCAGTCATAGGAAATTAATATAGGTGCACTTTTCTGAGGGGAAGGCTCATAACTTTCATCAGATTCTAAAAAGAGGTTCCTGTGAACCCCCAAAGGTAAAAGAATTACCACTGTAGAGGAGAAAGCAAAACCATGTATAAGCAAAGGAACTAGAAATTGTTTTAAAAACCCGCAGAACAAGTCATTACTTGGATAAGGTCCCACAGTTAGTAAATGCTGAAATAAAATAATAAGCTATCTTCTGACATCTAATCCAAAATTCACTACATTATTTCGTGGAGTTCAACCCTGTGAATGCATTAATAGAAGTGATTCCCAATCAACTAAATAGCTTGCTAAAAATCTAGGTTCCCGGATCCATCTGGATGTACTGAATTAGAATCAACAGAGTAGAAGAATTTACATATATCTATATTTAAAATCGTTTAATAATTCAGATGTGCAGAAAAATCTGGGAACAAGTACTATAAGGCAGCAGTCAGTAAACTTTTTCTGTAAAGAGTCAGACAGTAAAAATTTTAAGCCATGCTGGCCAAGAGGCAAAACTGAGGATATTATATAGGTATTTACATAACAAATTTCTTTACCAACAAATTTTTTGACAAAATTCAAAATATAAAAATTTTTTGACAAAATTCAAAATATAAAAATAATTGAATAGTCCCTCCCTTATCCATGGGGATACATTCCAAGATCCTCAGCAGATGCATATTTTTTGACAAAATTCAAAATATAAAAATAATTGAATAGTCTCTCCCTTATCCATGGGGATACATTCCAAGATCCTCAGCAGATGCATAAAACCTCAAATAGTACCAAACCCTAAATACACTATGTTTTTTTCTATACTTACATAGCTATGATCAAGCTTAATTTATAAATTAGGCACAATAAAAGATTAACAACAATAAACTAATAATAAAATAAAACAATTATAACAACATAGTGTTATAAAAGTTATGTGAATGATTTTGGGGCCATTAGTAAGTAAAATAAGGGTGATTTGAAAACAAGCACTGTGATACGACAGCAGTCAATCTGATAAATGAGATGGCTACCAGGTGACCAGCTGGCAGGTGGTGTATACAGTGTGGATACCCTGGATACAGGGATGATTCACGTCCAGCGGGGACAGAGCGGGAAGGCACAAGATTTCATCACGTTAGTCAGAATAGCATGCAATTTAAAACTTATGAACTGGTTATTTCTGGAATTTTTCATTTAATATTTTCAGACTGCAGTCTACAGCAGATGGCTGAAACCGCAGAAGGCGTAACTGTAGAAAGTGAACCTGTGGAGAAGAGAGAACTACTGTACAACTTTTTGTAATACAGGTCTACCAATGAGAAAAATGGAATTTTTCCTTGGGAGGAGTAACATTTCACTTTATTGGAGTTCTAAGTTAGTGATTCCTGTTATCTGGTTGATTGCAAATGTGATCTGCAAAACCTGCAGAGCTGGAGAGGATTTACAAAACAAACCGGCAGCAGGCTGGATTGGGCTCAAGGGTAGTAGCTTGCCCACCACTGCAGAAAGGTATCGAAGGAAGAAGAACCGCAGCTCTCGCCCTTAAGCAACTGACAAGTTAGTTACCCCTTTCCCGTTTGCCCTGAGTATTTTTGCCCCGAACTGGAGAATAATCACTGCAGTATCTACCAGGAGATAACTTGTAGATCACAGTCGTAACCTTACCCCCAAAGTTTGCCATGAAATATCTCGCTTTTGTTAATTTTTGCAGTGCTCTCGTATTTTGATAGTCTTTAGAAACAAATTACATCATTCACTTATAGCATTCTGTTTTGAGTAGCAGTATTTCCATTTACAAAATATAGTAATTCTCGATCACTGAACATGTCAAATCCTAGAAAATGTAGCATTCCTACACCTGATGTTAAATGAATAATGGCAGTGAGCTGCACTTTTTTTTCTAAATGGGAAAAGGATTTTAAAGACAGGAACAGCAAAGGTAAAACAGTGAAAAACAGGAAGTGGAATTCTGAATGTTTTCTGTTGTAAAACAGTGAGTCCTAACCATTTCCAGTATGAACGGCCTTTTTAATGTCCAAATATGTGGTAGGTATCTATGATAGAAATGGTTCTTTTAGCATTGAGTGAAAATAGCCATAACAAAAAAGCAACTATAAAGTCTATAATGCTTTTAAGGGATTTCTTATTAATCAACACGGTAGCTACATAAATTTGAAAAATATTAACACATATTTACAAGGCATCATTTATTCACCTATAGATGGTACTGAATATGTGTATAGATTCTTGACCCTCTGAGAGAACTCTGAAGCCCAAAGAAAATCTCAGCCCAAAGGTTAAGAACCACAGTTACAGAGTAGATGGCAAAGAGGTTCAGAAAGAAGGAAAAAGTGGAAATTGAAAGAGTGGGGAAGGATGTCAAGGGTTAGGTAAGTAGGTAGACATTTTCGAAGAAACGGAATAAGAGATCGTAGGGAGAGGAAGAATATCAGTGAGAAAATGCAGAGGGGCTGAGGGGGAGCAGCCTTACTAAATAAGAGTTTAGTATAGAACCAAACCTGGAGGCGCGGCCTGTATCTGCCACCGGAGCCAACATTTACATGCTTCTCAGGTATCCTGCCGTGATAAACGTTCCCTCACTCGATCTTCACTAAGAATGGTTTCCTAAATACATAGCCACGTAACTAAGTGACTCTGGTTTCTTCAATTACAACTTTAAAGTGGGTCAAAATCTTGACTTTTCCACCTTAAAAATAAAAAAATGTAAAAAGCCTTCTCTTGACTCAATTTCTTTCTTGTAACTATCATCCTCCACTCCTTCAGAGCCAAATTTCTGGAAAGTCATACGTTTCACGCTTGCATTTTATCTCCTCCCATTCATCATTCATCTCCAACCTATTCCAACGTAGCGTCCACTTCAATCACCTCGACGAAGCTGTTCTTGCCAAAGGCAATAAAAAAATGAATCAGTTCTCATCTCACAAAATATAAACTCTCAGCAGCATTTATGAGGCCCCTGCCTTGACGCACTGTTGACATCTGACACCATATCCTTAGGGCAGGCACTCCTCCTGCTTCTCTAGCTCCTCCTTCTTGGACTCAGCCATCCTCCTCTCCCCAGCCTCCAAATGTTGGCATTCCCTGAATTTATTTGATCCTGGGCCTCTACTCACTCAGTACTAACAATCTTTAGCTGATCTCATCCATCTCCATTGCTTTAAATACCATTGGTAATTTCTCAATTTACCTTTCTAGCTCAGGCTTCTCTTCTGAGCTCCAGACCGTATATCCATATATGTACTTCAGAGCTCTACCTAGATATTTCTCACCCATCTTATGCTAAATTTTCCTCTTTCCACTTAGTATTGCTCCTTTTCTGAGCCTCCCTAAACCACCCAGCAGCTCACACCAGAAACCTCATGGTCATCTCCGTTACCTGGCCTTCTACTGCATCCTCTATGTCCAATCCCTCAGCAAGTCCTGACGAGTTTCCTTCTATAAAACTCGTCAATTAGTTTACTTCTTTCTATCTCCACTGTCATCACCCCTAGACCAAGCAACCAGCACCTCACCTCGATGAGGTGAGAATCTTCTAGAGAGTATCCCTTGCACACTCGCACTTCTCTCTGCTCCATTTCCACAAAGCTGGCAGAATATAGAATTACAAATATAAATCTGATTTCACCATTCCCTACTTAAAATCCTTGAATAATTTCAAAATCCTTAATATGCACTACAACGCCTCAATGGATTTGCCTCATCGACTCCCCGCCACAACCACCCCGACTCCTCTCGTCCTCATTCACTCAGTGCTGCAGCCAATCTGGCCTTCCTTTCATTCCTCAAACGTGACAGACCCTTTTCATCCTCTGCATGTGCTGCCCTTCCCCCGGCATCACCTGGCCAACTCCTACTCATTCCTCAGGTGTCCATCAGTCTCAACACTACTTTCTCAAGGACCCCATCTTCTCTGACGCCACTCATCCCTAGATTAAGCCCTCTGTTTCTTACTCTCGGAGTCTCAATACTTGTTCTTTGTAGCCCTTCTCACAACTGTGATCACATGGTTACCACATGAGTCCTCCTGCCTCCCACACAAAAGAGTCAACTGCAGAAGCCCAGGCGCTGTGCCTGTTCTCCCACCACCAGCACAGTGCCTGACGGAGCAGGCACTCGAATATTCATTATTAGAATAGGTGGCTGAATCAATTAAACATACATTGCTTCGAAGCATTTCACAATTTATAAACATAAAATTTAGTTAATATTTTAGTTAGACTGGCTTAAATAATCATAAATTATTATTTATTGATTAAAACAAAAACTGTATGGAGCTATACTATTAGCCAAGCTTGAATATCCTCAAAGAGTACCAAACGCCATGCTATTCACTTTACGTTTAAGCTTCAAAAGAAATAAGTATCATAACCTTCATTTTATAGATGATGAGACTGAGGCTCAGAGAATTTAAGTAACTAGCTCAAATTTATACAATTTGCAAGTGGTAGCAGCAGGACCCAAACTCATACTAACTTAAAAGGCAAATTTTTTTAATTCATCATGCAATCTCTGATATCATATCTTTTTTTTAATCTATTCTTTGTTAAAAATACAACATCTTTATATAAGTATCTGAGGCTTAAAATAACTTTCAATAATTACTGCAGTTTTAAATGACTGCCCAGTTCAGTCTCTCATACACAAAAACCAATTCTATTCCACTCATAAAAATCAGCCTGCAACTTATTCAAAATGACACCCTTGTTCCTTATCAATGTAATCTATACTTTATTCTACAAAACAAATTTAACTTCCAGTTAATTTTATTCTCTGCTAGGACATCAATTAATTTTAAAAACTGGAACCATAACATTAGGGGAAAATGTGCATATTAATTTCTATTTTTCAGGAAACTTTTGCAGATCCATTTTGGACACATAGTTCATAGTAAACTTGACTATTCCCTAAACCAGCCATCAAAATACAAACTAACGATGCTAAAAATCCTTTTGGTATGAATTAATCTAAATCATACTCTCTAGCACAGTATCTTACAAATCAGTAACTTTGCAAACTGGCAGCAGGCAGTCAATATTTGACTGAGCTATCACACAAGATACTTCTACAACTAATGTCCTGTTTTCTTGAGAAAGCAAACAGTAAATAAGTATTTTATTCTTAATAACAATATTTCGAGGACAATTAGTGAAACAGATAACTAGTAAGCATTTCCTCAACAAAGGTAGAAAGGGGTCATTTAACCCAATTATGAATATTAATTATTGAAAACCACTATTTGCATCTAACCACAATGCCATATGCCTAAAACTAATATAAAATATGAAAGTCAACTGTAATTGAAAAAAAAAAACACTATTCACAATACACTTTTTAAAATTCAAGACAGTATTAAATTAAGATTTCTGATTTGTGGACTTATTATTATTGAAGTCATAATACACAGAAAGGACCATAACTTTTTAAATAGTTAAGATATAACAAAATGTACTTAACACTCAAAACTTATTACAAAACTACAGTAATAAAGACAGTGTGGTACTAGCATAAAGACATACACATCAATGGAAAAGAATTTACATCTGATTTTCAACAATAATGCCAAGATCACTGAATGTGGAAGGTTTTTTTTCAACAAACAATGCTAGGACAACTGGATATCCACATGCAAAAAAATGAAGTTCGGACCCCTACCTTACACCATAGAGAAAAATTAACTTAAAATGGATCAAAGACCTAAATGTAAAAGCTAAACTCTTAAAAGAAAACACAAGTATAAATCTTCATGACTTTGGATTAGGCAATGGTTTCTCAGATCTGACATCAAAAGCAAAGCAACCAATGAAAAAATAGGGTACGGTATGCAGAATATAGAAAGAATCTCGTACAATAAAAAGACAAATAACCCAATTTAAAAATGGGCAAAGGATTTGAATAGATATTTCTCCAAAGATATACAAATGGCTAATAAACACATAAAAAGATGCTTAACATCATCAGTCATTAGGAAAATGCAAATCTAAACCACAATTAGCTACCACTTCACATCCACTAAAATGGCCAAATTAAAAACAACCACCACCACTACCACCCAGAAAATCACAAGCATTAGTGAGGATGTTACTAATTGGAACTCTTCTACACGGCTGGTGGGAATGTACAACAGGACAGCTGCTATGGAAAACAGTTTGGCAGTTCCTCAAAAAGTTAAACATAGAATTCTCATATGACCCAGCAATTTGACTCCTACGTCCAAGATTATTAAAAACATATGTTCATATAGAAACTTGACCATGAATGTTCATAGCAGCACTATTCACAACAGCCAAAATGTGGAAACGAACCAAATGTTCATCAACTGATGAACGTATAAACAAAATGTGGTCTATCCATACATTGGAATATTATTCAGCCATAAAGGAATGAACTACGGACACATATTACAATAAGGACAAACTTTGAAAACATGCTATGTGAAAGAAGTCAGAAACAAAAGACCACATATAATGCGATTCCATTTATGCAAAATGTCCAGAATAGGCAAATCCATGCAGACAGAACACAGATTGCCAGGGGTTGAAGGAAGGAAGAGATGGGGAGTGACTGCTTATCGGTTTAGGGTATCTTTTGGGGGTGCTGAAATGTTCTGAAACTAGTCAGTGGAATGGCTGTACAGTCTTGTGACTCATACTAAAACCATTGAATTTAATATGGTACATTTTAATATGGTAAATTTTATGGTATATGAATTATCTCTATTTAAATAATATAAATTCTTCACATTAAACTATACTGATCATAGTTTAGTCTTTTGGTGATTCAGAAACTTCTTGTGTTTAAATTTCCAGATTTTTTCCCCTCAAAGTCTCAAAAAATTAAAATTTCTAATTAATAGCAAATTCAAAATGTGTCTTACATATATGATTCACAATGTTTCTTAAAGTTTAACAAGTTAAAAATGTTATGAAAGGTGATTTTCTAGCAAAACTTGAAAAGATACTCAACCTTAAGAAAAAGTATAATCTCATGACTAAAACTTAGGCATGTTTTTTACAACATTATTTTTAAATTATCTGTACTATAATTTAAAGAAACAGAAATCAACTGGACTTGCTCTGTTTTCATATTTAAAAATATGAAAAGCAAAGAGAAATAACTAATTTTTAATAACCTAGATTTTACATGATTTTGTTCATAAGATGAAATGAGACATTCTACTAATTAATGAGTGCACAAACAACAGGAAACATTTCGTTAGGTTAGTAAAAGGTATGTGAAACTTGAAAAACCTTGTGACCACAGTTCTTACTAATGGCACTTCATTTTTCACTTCCCATCACATGTCTCTGCTACATGAAATCAGCATTGAGGTCACTAACAAACTTTCCATTTTTAATGGTAGAACTCATTCGTGTATAGGCGTTAAGGCTTGTAAATGCAAAACTATCCTATACCAACAGAAACAGACTGGTCATTGTTATTTGAGGTTTTTTTTTTAATGAACATCACCTAAACCTCTGGGGTCCAGGCAGGTAATGACAACGAGCAAAGCAGAACCAGAGTAACACGAGGAAGAAGTGGGATCTTGAATGAACTGGACAGCACAGGCCCCATGTAATGGAGGCAGCCATCACTTACCCCCAGCAAACTGCTGCAGACAGAAATAAGGGCCCAGCCTGGCCAGATTTCTAATATCTTAAGAGCTGGAAATCTGGGTTTTATTTTTTATGTTTGGTGAAATCTCTTTAATTTTGAAATGTTGGCAACTAATTAAAAAAAAGGTTAGGATAGTGCAAAAGCCAAATAAAGCGCATGAGCTGGTGAATATAGCCACTAGTTTGTAAACTCTGAAACTCCCGAAACTAGTTATAACAAATAAACTATAAATATACTATAACGTATTTAATATATAATTACTTTATATATAACAAATATATATATTCTATACATGCTAAGATATATATAATATACAATAAACATATTTATCAAAGTTTGAGGGGCACTGGCCATCCTTAAAGTTTTTGAGGTGGTCCACAGACCAGGCCCAAGAGGGTAGTAACATTACATTTCATTCGCATTTCTTACTGAAGTATCAAAGATAACTCACTTCTGCCATTGATTTTGGTGACATTTTCTGACTGGAACCAACTGAAAATAGAGTAGATATCTTAACTATACTCCACTGATAAGTAGTCCAAGAATCAAAACGGTTTGAGAACCACTGGGAGGAAAAAAAGTTAGGGAGGCTATTTCTTGCTTTTGGGCAGATCTTAAGGAAAATTAACTAGGAGGTAAAACTGGTCTCCATTTTATAATAATCAACTAGAACAGTAGAATGGCAACACAGTTGTCTGAATTATAATTACATAGTTGAATAAAAATCTTGTGTTGCACTTTCTGGTATGAACATAGTAGAGTTATAGACACGAATCTTCCCGGAAAATACACATAGCAACAAGGAGAAAGAGAAAAACCTCACAAAACTCTTTTTTCAGCAAACTTATGAGAAAAACAAAAATATAAAAGTCTAAAATACATGAGATCAGGCCTGAGATCAAACCAGGCTGCTATCAGACAGAATCTACATTGGGAGTGGAGAGCAGAGGCAGAGATGTTAAGTTGAGGCATGTGATGAGGAGGGCCCGGTGGCAGATCTCAGAAAGCAATGGCAAGAATGCACTTCCTTAGAGAATGGGGCCTATGTTGGCAGGCTGGCACTGTGTCCCTCCAGTCACAGCTTCAAAAGGATGGAGGGCCCAGAATCGGTGACAAAAAGTCTCCGAGACTTGGTCTGGTTTGGAGAGGCAGAGGACTTGTGGCAAAACAGAGAAACACACCCAGGGGACATATGTGAAAAAGACTCTCAGAGGCAGAAATCTGAAATCTACCCTGGCCCCACGCACACATCCTACAAATAACTGACAGAGGAAAATCCAATTCGTTAAATTACAGGAAATAAAAAGGTAACTGCTACAGCATTGACTTAGAGATAGTATAAGAAAAATGGTAGAAATGAGCAGCATAAAGTACAAAGTGAAAAAGAACATTCATTAGAAAAACATTACAACAAAAAAAGATAAAAATTCTAACTAAATATTTCTGCATGAATCTAAGAAAATCAGTGAAGTCATCACCACCATGAAGAAGATCACAAAGCATGAATATAAGAACTCGAGGGAGAAATATGTAGAAAACAGGCATAGGGAAAGCATAAACTGGCAGAATTCAAGGAAGAAATAGAAGAATAAACAAAACCATAAGAGAAATGAAGAAGAAACTGAAAGGAGAACAGACAGAAGAAACACTGCAGAAGACATAGTAAGAGACATTAAAAACAGAAACAAATGAACAATGTTTAAAAAGGTTAAAGAGAAAATAATAAAAAAGATATACAAAGGGATATCCAATGTATATACATTTAGAGTCGCCAAAAAAGAAAACCAAAACAATCAAAAAATATTTATAGATACAATTAAAGAAAATTTTCCTGAAATAAAAATAGACTGGAATCTACATTATTCAAAGGGCACAAGTATGCCAGTATATCCTACACCAACGTATCCCAGTAAAGTTACTAAATATTAGAGAAAAAGAGAAAATCTTTTAGGTAGATAGGCAAAAAAAGATCAAATCATAAATAATGAGGGGAAAAAAATTCAAGCTGGCTTCACACATCTCCACAGCAACATTTAATGCCTGAAGACATTTGTACAATATCTATAAGAAAGAAAGAGTAAGCCCTGGGTTTTATTACCCGCTAAGTTGTTCTTCAAGTGTAAAGCAATGAAAATAAGTTCTGAAAATGTAAGAATGATATTCCCATGCTGTTCCATGATTCCTTACTGAGAAACTACTAGAGGATGACCTTGAGTCGACCAAAGGATGACTGGGAAAAACTTCAGCAAAAGTGCTTGGATGAGCACTAAATAGATTTAACTGAAGACTTCAGATTAAAGCAAGAGAGAAGGGTGATAAAACAGAACTTAAATATTATAGGCTGTAACAAAATATAAATTCAAATAACAAAAACTGGAAAAGGGAGAAAGTGAGCAGGAAGTATAAACAAGCTTTCTGATTACCCTGATGTAATAGCTGGGTGTAAATGGATAGCCTTAAAGCTTACAAAGCAAGGAGCAGAAGTATAAGCTTACATAATAGTACAAATGCGAATATTATTGTGAATAAATACTATTGACTAAAACTGGGAGATAGAGAAGAGAAAGGGGAAAAGAGAAGATTTTAAAAGAATTTTACCTTTGTTCATAGAAAGACAACTAATAATTTCTATAAATAGAGAACTAAGAATATCAGATAAAGTAACTAAGAAGACAAAAATATGAGCCTTGCTAAATATCAGAAGAAAAAAGCAAAGAAAAACAGACTACACAGTGAAAAACTTAAAATTCATATATATTTATATGTAATATATATTTTTATATTTATTTATACATATTTAGATATATTTATATAATATATATGAACAGAAAACTAAAAATAAAATACAATGACAGAGCATAGACAAAACATATCTGACATATCAATAAACATAAATGGATTTAACTCGTATTAAAAGAAAGATTTTCAAATTGACTCATAAAGCAAAACCTAACTCCTAACTAATTGATTATTAGAGACATCTTAAGGCATTTAAAAAGTTCAAAAACAAAAAGATGGGCAAAGACATACATTTTCCATATAAAAATCAAAATACTATACTGAAAACTCCTTAGCTAGATGTCAAGATCAGTTGTTGGCCTAATATCACACAATAACTCCTCACTCTCATGACAATCTACTGTCAAGCACTCAAAATCTAAAATTCCAGGTGAACTGTTGTTCTCTATAAAAGAAGAGACGTAAAGAAGTATTTTTTTAATGAAATTTACAGTACATTAAGAATACTTCCATTGAAGCAACCATTTTTTTTAGCTTCTTGGAGAAATCCATAACTATTATACTGCTTTCAGGTGTCAGAGCTGTAGTTTTGGAAAGAGATTTCATGTCTTGGAAACAAAAAAACACGTGCGTAGTAAAAATCACGAAAAATTCTAGGAATATTATATAAAGATCAATAATGGCTCTTTAAATACAAAAATAACTCTATGATGACATCAATCCAGTTAATGCTGAAAGGGAAGTAACTGTGAAACCTCTGTGTTTCAACATCAATTTGAGCAATGAAAAGAGAGGGGATAATAATAGTACCGACCAGAGAAGACTGCTGTGAGCATGAAATAACTGAAACACTTAGAGCACTACTTGGCTTACATTTCAATAAATATTAGCTAATATTATCATCACGAAAACATAAATTTCAAACTGACACATTATTTGCGTCTTTTAAATCTATTATAATTATTGATGATAGAGGTAGCCCCACAGAGAACTATTTCCCTAATGGAAAAAAAAAAAGAAATTTAAAGCATCTTCTTCCCTACATTCCCTGTTCCCTCTCTGCTACCACCTGCCACTGATGGGAGATCAGGAACCCCTTCTCTTTCATCCCACACTACATCTCCATGAGAGCATTATACTAGGATGTTTTGGTTGTTGGTGCACTGTCTTCCCCACCAAGGCTGCTGGGAACTCCTTAAAGTCAGAGATTATGTCCTGTGCACCTCAGCACATCCAAGGCACCTGTTCTCACATAATAGAAGCTCAATAAAGGTGTGTTAAATTAACAAATGTG
>NW_006432945.1:3155055-3160384 GCF_000325575.1 Pteropus alecto
GTGTGTGTAAAGATGACCCAGTTCAGGGTTTACATTTTGGAATGACCTCGATATCAGACTTCTCAGGGAGGTAGGCAGCTAAGGCACTTCAGCTGGGACCAAGAAAGAAAATCATTCAAAAAATACTTAGACTCTATGGAGTATTCTGTGATTATCAGGCAATGAACTGGGCTCTAATGTTATAGAGACCACATCTCTATCTGTAAAGAGCTCAGAGCCTGGTGGGCACAAAGGAGATAAGAATCTCACCCCCACCAGTGAAGAGATATGTGAAAATTAAACCAAGATATTTGACTCTCAGACTTGTAAATTGCAGTGTTCTTTCCATTAGAACAATCAATGCCTTTCAAACGTTGACAAGACTCACAGTAAAGAATACATTCTGTAGCACTACCCAGTACGGATACACACATTTCTGATCTTTTCTATTTAACTGCATTTTATTTTACTATTTTAAAATGTTCATCTTGACACATAAATTGGTTTATGACTCAAAGGTGGAAAAATACTGCTATAGAATATTTTTTAAAATTTCTCTAGAATTTCAAGGTCAGATATAATTCCTAAATTTTCTTCTCACACAATACATTTGTACCCCAGTAAAAAAAAATAATAAACTACCAAATAATCAAATAACCCCAAAGACTAACAGAGCTATGACAGCTGTCATTTGGGGAGTGGCGGGAAGCTAAACCTGACCTCCATCAGCTCTCCAAAGCCACCCAAGTAAATACCCGATCTAAGGGAAACGGCATCTGCTAAACAAAAAGTTTGGTGGCAAGTTCCCTGGCACCTCAGCTCTCTTTCAACTAGACTTTGTGTTTCTACTTACAATGAATATTTTTAAAATAATTTTGTGTAAAAGACTTTAATGTGTTTGGATGGGGAACAATGAACTTACTAATATAAGTGAATGAGAATAAAAATAAACTATTTTAAATAAATACATTTCATTTTTTAAAATCTCTCTCTGAAATTAGCCACTGTTCCCTTAAATTGGGGGGAAGGGAGTGTACTGATTTATCCTAGACCTGAATAAAAGCATACAGAAGTGGATCATTAATTAAGCTAGTACCTCTTTTGGTATGCCCCTGAAACATTAGAGCAAAGGAAGTGTGTGACTTCTCCTCAGCGTAAGATGTTTCTACAGCACTTCCTACTAACGATAATGTGGTACCAGCTGTCATCATGACCTAGTTGCAAGCCAGAAACTGAACAAACCCCAAAGAACATGAGTTCTTTCAAGAAGTGTGTCCCCAACAAGACCTAAAGTCAGAAACCAGTGGAAAGACCAGAAAACTCCTTTCCATTTTCTGTGTCCACAGGCCGTACTCCAGCTCCGAGAACACAAATTAAGTGTAAGAATGTTCATTCAAGTTCGTGGGCTTACTAGCCTCACTGTTCCCCATCCAGGAAGCATGTCTAAGTTTAATGGACTCATTTTTGTGACATTTGCCTCAAATTAAAAGACAATTTTATAAAAGTTGAATAAATCTTCCTTTTTTCCCTAAAAGAAATGTTTAGAACAGTGTTTAGAAAAATATTCTTTTTATAAATATAAAATGCGTTTTTCCTAAGAAAAAGGAGAAAGCTATACCTATTATTTATCAGCTCTGTGCAATAGAACTTTCTGTGATGATGGAAGTGTTTCATCTACATCTGCACTATCCAAAACAGTAGCCACTAGACACCTAATATGGAGCACTTGAAATGTGGTTGGTGTGACTGAGAAACCGATTTTTTAATTTTTTCATATTAATTAGTTTAAATTTAAGTAGCTACATAGGCTAGAAACCACCATGTGCAGCAGTGAAGGGTAGATAATCAACATAAGGCCTCAGCAGCAGAGCTGTGTAATTGACTTGTCTTGTGTAATTGACAGAATGCTGTTATTTTGAAAAAATGATATTCTATACCAATATTCACCTTTCGGTTTCCTAATATTTAATTAATTAACATTTAAGGTTTCCCCAGAAATGGTTTTTCAACAATTGGCGATTTCTATTCTAAAACATGAACAGACTTGATCTGCTGAGCAGAATTCCTTTGACAATGTTCAGTTTTCCATCTGTGAAACTTAAGCATAGAGAAGGGGGAAAAAATGTGAGCCCATCCTCCTCTTAATACAAAGGGAAGAAATGAAATACATAAATCCATATAAGGTTAATATAACCTCCTAGATGCTTTTATGGGTACATCTACTCATCAACCCCAGCTTATGTTTGTTTCTTTAGACCCAGTTGCGGCTTTTAACAAAAGTCATTCCTACATTTGTTTGAGCTCTTTACTGTGTTTTGTTATGATCGGACCATGACGACCCTCTAAAAGTATTCTGCCTATAGGAAAACCATAAAAAATAAACACACTAAAATATTCTATCCTTAAATGAGATGAATTGATCATATGGTAAAAATGCAGTAGCCTAAAAAGAGCAGATGCTTCAGAGGGACTAAAATATGCAGATCACGCCAAGACCACTTTCCAAGCAGGTGGCAAAAGAAATGGTACAGTTCTATAGTCAACAAGGAAGAGACGCCCCAAGAAAATGTGCTTAAAAATACATTGTGGCCTTGCTGTGGCTGCAGGATAACAAATTTCAAGCAGCACTTAAATTGTTCTCCTTAGAATCTCAAGGTGAATGCTAAATTAATTTTGTCAGCTTCTCACCTTATATGTAAATATACTCTCCCCCACACACACAGGTACCAACATTTCAGTAATTTCATCATGTTTAAGTAGAATGAACATCTAGAACTTGTATCTAAAAAATACTATGAGCTCATTTAAAACAAGCAAACTGAAGTATATTGAACAAAAAACAAAGCTACCAGTACCACATAGGATATTTAGGAAAACTCAAACTGTACAAGGCAAAGCAATTCTAAAACAGGAGTGTAATTCAGGTAAGAATTCAGCACCATAGACGAGAATTTCTTTTTTTTCTCTACCATCACTACTGCTACCACGAAGTCCTAAAAAAGGACTAGAAGCTCACTCACTTACTATATTCAAAAAGCACTGGGATATCAACAAGATACATCAACAAGAGAGCAATGTGTACACTACCCAGGGCCTTCAGATCTCGAAGAACAATAAATGGCATTGCCAGAAGGAGAAGACTTCGTCTGAGAGCTCTCTGACCTAGCGAGTCTGTCAGACTCCATAAAAACTAGATGTTGTCAATCTTTTTCTCTGGTTGTACAGAAAAAATCTGCAGATATAGCCTGGGCAAGAAAGAGGGAGACAGAGAATTTAAAAGAGGGAACTATCATGCTGTTTGACCCTGAGAGTTCTCTCCTCGCTCTTCCAAGCTATGAACTACAAACTCCACTGACTGCTGCATCTAGAGTATGATCTCTAAGGAGCCTATCAGTTACAAAATTCTCAGATGAAAGCCTCAATGTCTATGAGGAGTGATGGAAACCTCAATGCTTTTTTCATCATCCTAATTCTTAGGGGGAAAAAAGTCAAATAAGTATACAATATAGAATTTTCATAACAGGGACACAAGTTCTCAAAGCACATAGGGCTTCAAAACAGAAAATAAACACTACTTCTCATTTAGTTCTCTAAAAGTCTGCTTCAGAATAGTACTACTCCTATTTCTCAAAATGCAATTTAAACTCAGAAATAAAAATGTACTTAAAAGATAAAGTAGTTTCACATGGACAAAACTCAATGGTCATATTTAATATTCTAATACAGATTTATGAGATAAAATAGATTCTAGTAAGCAAAAGAAATGTACACACCAGAAGAGAAAGCATTTTTTGCTTGGCTTAAAATGTTAACAGCACAATACTACATTAAAAGAAAAAAAAAAAGTATTATGTTAGCACAAATAGGGTTCAGTCCTTTTTCTAAATTACCAATGTTTGTGGACCAAATATCTTACTTACGTAAGCCCTCAAGCCCTGTATAACCCACTCCTATTCTTCTAGGAGAGCTTTTGCAGACCAGTTCTATTAGATGTCGATCACGTTAAAAACATTTTTTAAGGAATTTATCAATAAATGTAATTATACTAATGAAATTATCATCCTTCTTAAGTGGGATTCTAGAGAAAAACTCAATGGAACTGTTTTCTAGTTATTTTTTCTAGTCAAAGCATAAAAGCATCATCAACCCAAAGTGAAAGATATAATTAATCATGGCTCCTGATTTAAGCATAACATTACAAATGTGTTCCTATGCATTAAACAAAAGTGTTCTCACTCTTACCTGTATATCCAGCATACCATCCCCAGGAAGCCACGATTCCTAAAAGCCATTTATACATGATTCCTTCAATATACCAGAAGCTCTTACTGTCCAGCAAACGAAGGGGCTGAAGTATAATTACATAGCAGATGTAGGATGGAATTGCAACCAGGTTGCTGGCGACCATCACGGCAAATCTCATCAGGGCTTTCACTAAGGTCCAGCCCAGCCACGGAGCTTCTTCCAAAGTCACAGCCATTCTCACATTGGAGTCCGTCCGGTCTTTCTAAGGTAAAAGGAAAATTCATTTAAAAAGGAAAATGGATTAAACACATCTAAATAATCACCAACATAGAAATCATCTCCAGCATAAAAATAAAAAGAAAATCGAGGCTCTAAGCCTTCCCAGTGTAGTACCTCGGTCATCTCGCCGGGAAATTCCAGAGGGGGACAGAGAGCGAGGGAGGAGGAGCCGCACAAGGTCAAGGGAGCTGTTCACAGAGGCACAGGGTATGTCATAATATATTTAGCAAATGATAATGCTATTCCCACTAACTAATCGGTGGCCGTCCCCGCAGCGCGTCTCACTGCAGTCTTCTGTTGGACTTTAAGGAAGAAAAACAGACCCACTTGCTTTAGACACCATCGGTTTCTCCAAATCGACGACACGAGGGACAAGAAGACTGAAACATGGACCTCTGAGTCAGATTTCCCAGATACCGGGAACCTGGTACCCTGTCCACCACCATTCCTGCACGTTGATTCATTCCTTCCTAAGGTCTCTCGCATTAGCAAAACGAGGAGTTACACTTAAAATGTTCATTTGAGGCAAAGGGGGTTTTTGTTTTCCCTTATTTAAGAAAAAAAAGAGAGAGAGAGAGTGGCCTAGAAAAAGGGCAGGAAGGTGAGAGGAAGAGAGTGGGGGCAAAAGGGAGGAAGAACAGGAGTAGGGGGAGGGGAGCAAAAGCCCGAAGGAGGTGAAGGCAAAGGGGCCGGGGATGGAGGGAATAAAGTCTTCGACCAGAGGCCCGGGGAGCGGGGCATGATGGAAGAAGCGAGGAAGCGAGGCGACGACAGCGCTCAGGGGGCGGGTGGAGCCCGCAGCGGTTTCCGCGGGTGTGGACCGGGT
>NW_006432945.1:3161109-3199665 GCF_000325575.1 Pteropus alecto
GCGCCGCCGCCCCGCGCCCCGGATCCCCTGGCCGAGGCTCTCGGGGCTGCCTCGCCCCCAGGCCAGGACCTCGCTGAGGACAGGACGGAGGAAAAGGGCCGCTCAGAAAGGTCCGAGAATGAGCACCAGTCCTTACATCGCACGAGGAGCGCTTTGGTCCAAATTAAAAGAGAGCCCCCTTTCAGTCAAAACAGCCGTTTTTCATTGTTAGGGTTCTCGCTCGTCTGACAAGCCGATCTCTACCCAAACTAGGAAGCTGTCCCCTTGAAGACTGAATGCCCTCTTTTCTTTCCTAATGAAACCCAAAGGCTCTCAAGGCTTTTCTTCGGAACCTCTCCAGAGTATTAAGGTCTAGAGTTTAAAATCAATTCATTTTAAGTGCCAGAATTCTAGTTTCTGGAAAGCTACCAAAACATTAATGACAGCTGCAATTCCCCATCCATTCCCACCCTCGCCCCCCTCGGGCGGGGAGTAGGGGGAAATCCTATGGGAATGAGTGGTCTACACAGGGACACCGAAATTTAGTTAGTCAAGGAGGGAAAAGCACTTAGGTAGTGCCTGCCGCTGAGAAAGTGATCCAGAACTGGTGGGTGGCCACAGCTACCCCTGGACAGGCTTAGTCTCTCCTGGGACATTAGCTGCATTCTACTTCAAGGCCAGACCACCAGAAGGAAAATAGAGAAATGGCCCAATGACTTGCCACCTGAACGTTCTCAAATGGCTTGCCTACATTTCAGTTTTAAAAAAACTCATAATAGCTTGTTATGTCCCTTAATCACATTTGTAAATGGGGGTGGGGATAGTTTGTACATGTTCCTAGTGACCTGCCATAGTTAAATCAAAATGCCACTTAGTCTGTCTACTTTGAAAATGTTTGTCACTGTGTTTGCTTTGGACTCTCAACTGTTTCTCTCCCTCTTTAACTTTGGTCCAGAGATGAAGGAAAGAAAAGTCACCTGCCATATGAAAGAATACATCCTATTCCCATTCCCTTTGGTGATGATGAAATGCACGAAAGCACAGAGCCTGCCTGAAATAATGTATTAGATTCCTCTCCATGTAATATTAATTAGTTTTTACTTATATATGTTATTTATCTATTTCACTAACACTATATTTTAACTGCATAGGGCTTAAAAAGGCCCAGGCCCTATCAGAGAACTTTCCATATAAGTCCAACTGATGTATACCAATAGAAAAGTTAGATATGTCCTTTCTATTCCCTGTATTCCTTCTGAGAATTTCAGTGCCAAGGTAATAGCATCTTTAAACAAATCTTGTGAGAGAAATAATATACATACTGTGTAGATTATTGTTCAAAATATGTCACTTTAAATGAGTAAGATGGGTAAGGCACATGTTACTTCTGAGAATCAAAAGTAACCCCCGCTAAGAATTCCATTTGGTCCATCCCATTCAGCAGTCCTCACATGCTGGTAAACACTGGCTGACACCCGGAGAGAGATAACCTACGATGTGATGTACACCTGGTTCCTGGATTAAGAGCATCTGCCAGAGCGCCGGGTACACCAGTGCTCTGAGTGTAACTTGCTGAGATGTAATTAGTAGCAGCCAACCTGGCCCAAAAAAGAGCCAGAGATTGGGTAGGACCTTGCACAGTGGGTCTTGAACTTAAGTGTACAAAAATATCAGTTGGGTGTCTGCTGAAAAGATAGATTCTTGGGCACCATACCAGAAAATTTTAATACTCTAGGTCCAAAAGGGGCCTGGGAACTTACTTTTTAAAAAGTATCATAGGTGATTCTGATGCAGGTAGTATGCAGACCCTGCTTTAAGAAACCCTGACCTGGAGGTATCCTGAGAATCACATCCTTTTCTAGACCCTTTATAATTTTAAATTATATTTGTTCATATTCTCACCTGTATTTATTTGTTGGGACTGCCATAACAAAATATCACAAACTGGGTGACTTAAACAACAGAAATTTATTTTCTCATAGTTCTGGAGGCTAGAAGTCTGAGATCAAGGTGTTGACAAGGTTGGTTTCTATTGAGGCCTTTCTCCTTGGCTTGTAGAGGGCCACCTTCTCCCTATGTCTTCATATGGTCATCTCTGCGTGCGCATGTGTATGGTGTCTGTCACTCCGTGTTCTAATCCCTTCTTATAAGGGCACCAGTCACATTGGATTAGGGCCCACCCTAATGACCCTGTATTACTTACTTACCTCTTTAAAGGCCCTATTTCTAACGGCAATCACATTCTGAGCTCCTAAGGGTTAAGGCTTCAATAGATGAATATTAGGGTGACACAACACATAAAGACATAACATCATCCTTCTGCCATGTACATTGCAGAATTCTGCCATTTAAGTAGCTTCTTGTGGAAGGGATGTGGAAGCCATAATTTTCATTATTTTTGTACTCTTGACTGGCTCCAAACTCATTAGACTTTTCTTGAAGCTAAGCAAACAGAGCAACACATTGTGTTCCAAGTGTAGATATGCCTCCCCCACCCCCATCCCAGGGTGAATGAGGGGGCTTATCTTTTTAACTTTCTTGACCATTGGAGCACATTCAGTTTCAAGATAATTCAGTACCTATCACGGTATATATATATGTAAAATATAAAAAATATATATATTTTGTACTCTTTCACTTTATATATACTACCTTCTTCTAACCTATACTTTTTTTACCCTCAACCCACTTAGGCAGCCTCCTGAGATTTTTCTATACTTTATTTCCACAACACCACAGGCAGACGGGTATTGAATGACTGTAACAGGAAGGTTGGGAAGGCCAATTCTTCAGGGTAAGACAGATCTGTAGAAAGCAAGGACCTTCTTCAACGTCTCATTAGCTTCTAGTCCCCTATCTTGCTACCTCAGAGCCATGCTTATCAAAATACCAACATTAATTAAGTCAGGAATTTCAGAGCCTTCATATACGCCCCAATAGGGGACAAAGGAAAACAGATTCTCCCCACCCCACCCACCCCACCCCCCATAGCTGGGGTTATAGTTTCAGTTTCAAAAGCTCGCATTTGAACCACAAGGGGACGGTCCTTTGAAAGAAATATGACTTCTTATTTCTAGGAGTCTCCAGACATTTTAAAACAATCTAACCACGATGGCTTAGAAGGTTTAATTCCACCCATCTGGTTCACATACACTAACAAATTAGGTTATAACCAGGGAGGGTCTCCCTTGGGCAGAAGAACTCCCCTGGGCCTTCTCTTTTTCCTATTGGCAATTATAAAAACATTTCGCCTACCTGTGCTGGTTTCTGCACTAAAGCTCCAATGAACTATTTCCTCTCTAGGGGACAACGCCATCAGCAGTGTTGTAAATGTGCAATGACTTGGCACAGGCCTCCCACGTCACTAGGAACAGTTGCAACCTAGAAATTAGCACCCCAAGAAAGTCATGCATTCTGTTAACAGATTTAAATTCAAAGAAAAAGGGAAATATATATAAAAATATATATTTTTTTCTTCTATGTTAGTATCAGTAATCATTTTATATTAAATGTATTAGGGCTTATAAACTTAATATTTTTTAGATAAGTTGGATCAGATCTTTACGGCTTGACTGAAGCTTTATTTAAGCCACTTCAGCAAATTTTCATGAACAAGGTTGTCTCTAAGCACTATTGAGTAAACAATTCTCTCTTCTCTTCTGTGCCCCTCTCCTCTTCAACTCATTTCCCTTTTCCCTTCTTAATACTAAAATGATCTCTAGTTCCCAACAGGTACTACAGACCTCACCTAAGACCTGCACTCTTCCAAAAGACAACACTCTAAGCAAAAACCTTTTTCACCTCTCCAACATTGCATTTCCTTGGCTCAGTCCTGTCTTTCCCGCCTGGGATAAACTAATCCATGCTGAGGTGCTGCTTATGACAAAAAATTGTGTTCTCTCTTCCTAAAGTATGAACATTTTATGAAGAACCTCCTAAAACCCTCAAAGCCTTAATGCATTTCTAGCAGTAGATTCTCAGGTACTGTGGTGGATGAGCATTCTTGTAAGATATTTTGGAGAAGCCTATTCAGCAACTTTCTCCAATGACAGAACCTATGAAGTCATGTATTACCCTATGAATAAGACAAATTCAGATTTAGAATTGCATTTTTCTAATATAAGAACTGAAATAATGACATATTATTGCCGAGTATGCTAAAATTATAATAGCTGACATTTATCGATCACTTTCAACTTCTAGGCCCTGTTCTCAGTGCTTTACATGCATTAACTCATTCGATCTTCACAAAGACCTTTCAAAGACCATATTGTTACCCATATCTTAACGATAGGGAGATAAAACAATCTGCCTTAGGTCACTAAGATAGCAAGTGGCAGGGCTAGGACTTGGTTCTCAGGCTCCAAGCTCAAACTACTGATCACACACTATAATGCCTCTCTCTAGGAGAGACTGGTAGAAAAGCTATTCTCCACCAGACGATGCTATTCTTTTCCATTCTTGCCTCTTATCACTCTCTCCTCACCCCTCCCACATGCCCCCACGCACTGCCCTATCCCTCTCCACTACTGTACTAGCCACGCTAATGTACATCTTGAAAGGATGAACTGTGCAACTTCCACATACAAGCTCATGTTTTTTCTTGTTCAAGCTTTTTCCCTTCTCTGCGTCTATTCGATCATATCGATCCCTTGTGATCCAGCTAAGATATCAAAGGATCCATATCCCCACTCCCACCCCCACTTCAGAATTCACTGTCTTCCTCCAAACGTAGGCTTCTGTCACAATACTTACCACATTGTAACAAGCCTGGATGTTTTATAGTTCAGGTTCTCTACTGAAATTAGGGGTTCCACATATCTGTCTTTCTCATTTTTGTTTTCCCAGTGTGTAGCTTAGTTCTTTATATGTGGTAGGAAACAAATGTTTGTTTGATTTATTCAGACTAAATAATTTCTTTTCATTTTTTTAATTTGACAATAGGATACCTTGAATGGTGATATCATCATCATCATCAACAACATCCAAACTATACCTAGGAGAAATAATGTTGCTAATACTTCATTATAAAATGTACTTCAATCTTTTAAAAGTGATTATTTCAACAATATTCAATGGCTACAAGTACCTCAGTGGAATCACTAATTGTACAAAATACTATTACCTCTTTTATTACTAAAATATCTTCCTTCTTTTATTCTTAAGCTATCACCTAACTCCAAATCCATCCTAGATAATGTGGTCATAGTATTTTTCTTAAAGTACCATTTTTGACATTTCATTTTCCTCTTCAAGTTTTGACATCAGTTTTCCATGTCCTAACAAATCAAGTCTGAATGTCTCTGTCTGGTTTACTTCAGGGCCTTCATACCTGATTTCTCACTCATTATTTTAGAGTTTATCAACCAATGGGCCATGCACACTGCTGTGTCTCAATTAAGTTAACATGGCAGCAGAATGGTTGACTCCATTCACCCCACACTATTATTACCATTTTTGATGAGCGCCTTGAAGTTAAAGGTAGGGAAATGTTGTCAAATTCTACTTTAATTCTCATTGACTTCCCAACCAGCCTCCTCTACTTTTAATTGAACACATTCCATAGCTTCATTTTGGCTGTTTCCCTAACCTTGAATGCCATCTTTTTTTTTTGACCAACTTTCAACAGCCAGGGACAGCCTTTCTGCTCATGCAGACCTCCAGCGTCCCTTCTCTGAATAATTACTGCATTTATAGAGAGCACCAAACCATTTCAAGTTAAGGTTTGACTTCATTCTTTGCTTTCACAGATTCCTTCTGCATGCTTGTTGCAGTAAATAGCCGCAATTAACTGCCCAACTATGAATCCACAGTTCAAGGAGTTCTCAGCATCTAAACTGGACAGATTTGTGAAGTTCCAGGTGTACGGTTTCATGGTACTCCACTCAGATGCAAACAAGTTCCAGTCCCTCCACCTCATTTTTATCTGCTTGTCCATCAGTAGCTCGCTCCTTTCCATTTTCCTGTCCTTCCAAGCTTATCCTCTTTTTAAAGCCAAATCCACTTCTTTCACCCTTTCTAGCCTCTCAGAAAAGCTAGGTCTTCTTAAGTCCTGGATTCCCCTTAACTTCTGGACAAAATTGTTCTCACAGTTACATGAATTCAAACTTGGCAATCTCTTTGGACTCTGTCCATAGAATTCCCCATCATTGACTTCTTCCTGGAAAACAGTCGCCTAATGAGCCGCTTTGAAAAAGCTTCTTCTCCTTTTCCTCCGGCCTCACCTCCATCCTCAGGAGACTCTCGTGAATCTCACATCTCAAGCTTTCTTTCACGCCTCCAAGTCCTGCCAGAAGCTCCTAACTTATTCTGGAAACTTTTATCTCATAATATCCTATTTCTAGGTTTTCCCACAAATTTAAAAAAAAAAAAATCCCACTGGAGTTCCTTTGTTAGGGCGGAGGAATGTAGTGATATTCGATAAGGGAGAATTCCCCGGTGGAAAAGGAACACAGGATAATTCTACTTACGAACAAAGGAAGTAAGGTGTGGAGAAGTTACATGGTTGTTCTTCATAGATTGTATCAGAAATAGAGCTGGCGTGGTCTTAAGGTGACCAACTCCTTCTCATTTGCCCAAGACTTTCATCATTTTAGCACTCAAAGTCCCACATCCCCGGAAATTTCTCAGTCCTGGCAAATGGTTGGTGACTCTATGTGGTCTCCTGACTCCCCAGGCAGTCTCTTAGCCAGGTTACAGAGGGCTGGCTTCTCTGTCCACTTTTTCTGTACTGCACCTGTTCCCTGATGATCTGATACATCAGAGGTTAACAAGCCATTCAGGGCTGATAGCGTGTTTAATGTTTCCTGTAAAGCATATTACTTGTCCTTACCTGGGTTGAATTTCCTCCTCTTTACCAAGCCTTCGGCAGTGCAGCTTGGCTCTTTCCATGGCTCTCATCACCTTAAATCATAAGAGGTTCGAACAGAAAGTTTCACTCTGCTCCTATTCCAACTGTGTTTAAGGTTAATTTGTCATCTTGGGAGTTGAGACTGGTGGCTGAGACTCTTGTAATGAAAACCATGCCACCTTGCATTTCTCCAGCACCTAGCAGTCAACACAGTTTCTCTCTCTCTCTTGTTAGATGCTAACAGTAACCCCCTGAGGTAGGCAGGTATTTATTGGTTGAAAGAAATAGGAAGGGTAAGAAAAGAATTTCTTTAAAAGTGGTTTTCTCTTGAAATAGCCAGGCATATTTCTCTCGAAACATTTTATAAAATATACCTTCAAATTCTTTGTTTCTCTTAAACTTTGGCTTCAAAGCATGAACTGAAATAGAAATCTAACTTGTTTGGAATCAGATGCTGGCAACCACACAGCCTTGAGAAACCCCAGAGATCCTGATTCAGTGGGTCTCAGGTGGGGCCCCAGGATCTTCAACATTAAAAAGCATCTTCAGGTGATCTGAGGCAGAGGCTCTGAAGATCTCTACAGCCTTGCTATTTAATGTGTGATCTGCCAACATCGGTGTCACCTAGGATGGATTAGAAATGCAGATTCTCAGGCTCTACCCCAGATCTCCTGAATCAGTATCTACATTTTAATAAGATCCCCAGGTGATTTGTGTGCACGTAAGGTTTGGTAAGCAGGGCACAATAATACAACAAACAACATCATGTCCACTCAAAACTTGAAATCAAGTGAGAGAGCTTTAAATGGATAACCTAAGCTTTCTTCCATGAGGGCTCTTAATGTGTACTCAGCAAATATTCATTAGATGGATATATTTTCACGGAAGAAAGACAATGAGTCTCATTGTGCAAACTAACTGGCAAAATGCTGAATAAACCAGAGGTCTAGATGAGAGTTAGAGTATGTAAACAAGACTGTTTTACATATTAATCAACAAGTATTTATTTATGAGGTGTTTGCTATGTTTTGTTTCTCTCATTTTATTTCGGGGAAAGAAAGCTAATGTAGAGGAGACTTTTAGAAGATAATGAAATGCTTCTATGTTATGTGGACATTTGATGTTTGCCATTGGAGTTCAAAGAAGGGGGAAGTACACCGACGAAAAGAGTCAGTGGAACCTCCACGGGTGAGGGAGGAGAGCTGGGTGGTAAAGTGTGGGTAAGGCATTAATTATGTGAGCTGACAGGACCCCTTCCCAAGTAGGAGAGAGCAAGGAGAGTAAAACTTTAAATGAGTTTGATTTGTCTGGGAGACAGAAATGAATGGCTCAATGGTCCCATTGTGGCAAAAGTTTAAGGTGAGCGAGGGTGGAAAAACAAGGTTATGTAGGATGAAACCAAACTGTAGGTAAGTAGAGAGTCAGAAGTAGAACTTGGTATAGCATGTATTTGAAAGATGTTGATTATTTCAATATTCATTCATTCATTCATTCTTTTCTTTTTCTTTTTTTTTTTTTTTAATGCCTACAGCACCTGGTCTTCCTAGGTGGTCTCCCATCCAAGTACTAACCAGGCCCGATCCTGCTTAGCTTCTGAGATCAGACGGGATCGGGCTTGTTCAGGGTGGCATGGCCGTAGACTCATTCTTTCTTATAAGAGGGTTTTTTAAAAAAATGTTGGCTCATAGCTGACCAAAACATAGACTATATTTCCCAGCCTACTTTGCAGGGAGGTGTGATCCTATGATTACATTTTGGCCAATGAGATATAAATAAAAAGTGTCAGCTGCAACCCCTCTAAAGTATCTTTAAAGAACAGGGCACCTCTTTCACTTTCCTGTTAACTAAATAGGGATGAGGATAACTGCAGCTCAAGTAGCCTTTTTGGACCAGAAGTTGGAAGTTATAAGCTTGGGCAAGCAAACAGTGACACAGGATGAGTCTGTGTCCCTAATCAGACCATCCTAACTCTGGACTGCTTTCCCCTGGGCTGTTTAAAATGAGAAAGATGTCATTTCATGTCTTGCTTAAGTCACTATCACTGTACTTCGGACTTTTCTGTTAGCCAAACCTAATTCTAACTAATAAAACATGAATTGGAAGTCAAAAATGCAAAGGTTTTTACATGAGGCACCAACCTGGTGCCATCTCTTATAAACCCGATGACCCTAATAGATAATTTACTTAATCTCTCTAAGCCCTTCTCTTCTCACATGGAAAATAGGTAGAACATTCCTCAAGAGTAGTTGTGAGGGAGACATTAAGCACACAAAGTATTTCACTCTTAGTAAACGTACTCTATATATGGGGCATGTCAACAGAGCAATGTGGGACACGGTGGTGGCTGTGGAACTTCAGAGGGTATCTGCATCTAGACGATTAGCATGGCAGTAGTGCACATGATGGTTTGGAAGGTGAATAGATTAGAAGCAGGGAAATGCTTCAAGAATCTCAAATCCAGCCTATGGCATTAGCAGTGGAACTGAAGCGGATATTTGTTGAGCCCCTTTTGTGTCCCAAGTACATTCTAGGAGTTAAAGCCACAATAATAAACAAAAACACACGTGCTTGTGATGCTCATGGAATTTACAGCCTGGTATGGGAATCAGGTATTAAACTACTAATAAGTAATTATATGACAATGGTAAGTACTATGAAGGAAGGAACAGAACATTCTGAGAGCTTGTGTCAGAGGACCCTAACATAGTGAGGTAGGAGTAAGCTGAAGGATGAACCTGAATTAACTCAGTGAAAGGGGACAGAAAGTACATTTCCATAAAATGAAAGACAAAGGCCCTGAGGTGGGAAGGAACACAGTGAAGTCCTATGATTAAGATAAAGCCAGTGTACCTGCAGTGGAGCGCCCAAGGAGCGTAGAAGAAGGCAAGAGAGAGGTCCTATAGGGCCTCACAGACCATTATAGAGGGTTTATTCCAAGGATAATTAGAGCGTATCGGAAATAGAGCTGGTGGTCTTACAGTGACCAGCGCATCTTGGCTTTGATGAGGGCAGCTTTTGAGCAGAGTTCTAGGGTGACCAACCATCCCAGTTTGCCTGAGATTGAAGGATGTGGGGTTGTCAGTGACAAAATGGAACAGTCCTGGGCAAATCGAGGGATTGGTCACCCTAGTACTTTTACATGATCTAATTTCTTCTAAAGATCACACTCCGGCTACTATGAGGAAAACTAAGTGTAGGATGACAGGAATGGAATTGAGAAGACCAGGTTGGTTGTTGGCGTGTCCAGGCAGGAAAAGAGAGTAGCGTGGGATGGGGCGGTGGCAGGGGAGCCGCGAAGAGAGTGGGTTTAGGAGACATTTAGGAGGTAAAACTGGCAAGACATGGTGAGAGGTTAGAAATGCTAGTTCCAGGACCACATGGATTAACTCAAGTGTAAAAGTGAAATCTAGACTTCAAATTCCACATAGAATGACTCTAATTATATTCTTCTAAGCACTGAAACACTAAGAGGATATTATCTTGGCCAAAGTATACACTATCTGGTCTAGGCCTTAGTTCAATAATCAAAAGTTGTAAAGAAAAAATTATGGCAAGGGCTATTTAAATCACCTCAAATCAATGTGTTCCACAAGGAAAACAATCTTTTTTATAACCCGACAATCACACCTAACCTCAAGTACACTTGTAAATAAAGTCAGGAACTCTTGCACCTGGATGTGCTCTAAAGTATTTTTTCTCCTACTAGAAAATGTTCCGATAGTTATCATGAGCTAATTATCTAGGTTTTTTATTGATAGGAGAACTGTGCTTCTGATAGTATTTCCAAATAATCATTTGCTTCTGTCTTATTTCTTAACTCGGGTATCTCAATTGAAGATAGTTAAGAAAACTTATTATTTACTTAAGACTGTCATTGTAGTTTTATGATGATTTTAACATTCTTCGCAAGACAGCCCACCTTTTTAGTAGGAGAGCAAATAGTATATATAACATCTTAATTGTCTCACTCTTTTTTGCACCATAAAACTAATTGGTGGCTTTAGAAATAAGAGGTTAGGATTGTGAGTCAAGTGAACAATGATCAAACAAGCTTGATGTTACAGAATCAAAACTTACACTTAAACACTGTTCTGCTTTCTTTTCCTCCATTTATATTTAATCTAAAATCTCTGATAAGCCTGCAGAACTTCTTCCTTAGTGTTTTTTACATCCATAAAGTACATAACAATTTTCTTTGCAAATTAATCATTAGCATAGTTTAATATTATTCAATACACTCCGTAGGAACCCAATTATTTTACTTTGCAATATTTACCAATTTTAACTTAAATTAATTTCATCATAAAAACATTAGAAATAATGTTAATGAAATAATTCTGAAAATCTTATGACGGTGACCAGGATGAGTTTAGATGATTTGGGGGTCAAATGTGTATATGTCAGTGGCAGACAAGTTTCTCTCTACCTTTTAAAAGTAGCAATAAACACTGTCTCCATTCCTGAGGATAACGGATATAGTCACAAAAGCTAAAAAGCTGCCCCAATATCTAGGAGCTCCAAGGAAGCAGATTTGATAATAAATTGATAAATAAAATGTGATCTATCCAGACACTGGGATATCATTTAGCATTAAAAAAAAAAATTCCAATCTATTCCCCAACTTGGATGAACCTTGAAAACATTATGCTGGGTGATATCTCTACTTGCCAGCGACCCACTCTGTGTCACCTTGGACCTTGTCACCACCCAGAACTGCCTCCGTTACGAAACTTTAAGCTCCACATTCCAACTTCTGAAAACAACCTGCTATTCTTCCAGCTCTCACTCTCTCTCTGTTACCTTGAAACTCCCTACTCTTCCTTTTTCTCCCACTCCATCTCTCTCCTCTGGGCTCTCTTACCTTACTTCACTTTAATCGCTGTCATTATTCCCCTCAATTTGCCCTTTTCGCAGTCTTTGTATTACACCTGCCCCGCAAAACCAGAGATAGGCCTTGAATCAATTTTTTTGTCATACCCATATTGGGGCTGTTAAACGCAATTGAAAAAAATTACACAGCTCTGTGCAGAAAGATGACACAATACAACTGGCTTCCAGACTCAACCAGGCCCTCTGAGCCACTTGAAAATCCTTTTATAATAGATCCCTGATTGGTTTTCCATCTCATTTGTTTCATTTCAAATACAATAGCTTCTTTACTTTAAACTTCTGATCTACATTCTCTCCCTTTAGCCTCAATAAAACGCCTTGTCTCCTTGCCCCGCCCCCCCGCCCTCAACTGGAAACTATCTGCAGCCACTATTTACATGTTTTTGATCATCTAGAGAAGTTTTAATTAATGCTTCTTAGACACATTAAGTAAAAGAGTTACTAGGAATTGCCACATTTTGCATTGTTATTCAAAAACCATCAAACTTCTAAGTAGTGAAGAGCACCTATTGAGCAACTACTGTTTCTGAGGAAAAGAAGAAAAGACATAGACTTGAAGGATATAGATACATATATGTTTGTATATATACATATACAGTCATATGTAGATAAAACAGCTTTATTGAGATGTAATTCACATACTGTACAATTCATCCACTTAAAGTGCGCAATTCAACAGTATTTAGTATATTCAGAGTTATGTAGCTTCCACCAAAATCAACTTTAGAACATTTTCATCACTCCAGCGAGAAACTCTGTATTAGCAGTTATACTCCCATTTGCCCCTAAATTCCCCAGCCCTAGAAAACTAGTATTCTGTTTTCTGTCTCTCCTATATGAAATGCCTATTCTAGACATTTCATATAAATGGAATCACATAATAGGTGGCCTTTTGTGTTTGGCTTTTATCACTCAGCATAATGTTTTTAAGGTTCATTCATGTTGTAGAATGGATTGAAACTTCATTTCTTTCTTTCTTTCTTTTTTTTTTTTTAGGTGAGGCAACCCTTGGTTGACCTCACAGATTGCAAGCACTTTGTCATCTTACAATCCCCCTTTTTTTTTTTTAATGCCTACAGCACCTGTTCTTCCTAGGTGGTCTCCCATCCAAGTACTAACAGGCCTGACCCTGCGTAGCTTCCGAGATCAGACGGGATCGGGCTTGTTCAGGGTAGCATGGCTGTAGACAAAACCTCATCTCTTTTTATTGCCAAATAATATTCCATTATCTGGACACACCACATTTTATAGGTTCATTAGTTGATGGATGTGTGGGTTGTTTCCACTTTGGGCTATTATTAATAATGCTGCTATGAACACTCATGTGGACATATGTTTTCCATTCTGTTTTCTTTCTTTTTTAAAATTAATTAATTAATTAATTTTTTATAGTGACATTGAATAATGAAATCCAATAAGTTTCAGCTGTACACTTTAACAGTAAGGCATATATATATTATATATATTTACACTGCGTGTTCACCTCCCATAGTTAGATTTCTTTCTGTCACCACATATTTGACCCCCTTTACCTTGTCTACCTCCCCCTTCCTCCCACCCCCTACCCTCTGGTAACCACTAGTCTACAGTCCATGTCCATGAGTCTCTGTTTGTTTGTCCGGTTCCTTTGTTGCCTTTAGGTTTATATCCCACATATAAGTGATATCATGTGATTTTCAACTTTTTATGTCTGGCTTATTTCGCTTAGCATGATTATCTCGAGGTCCATCCATGTTGTCACAAATGGCAGTATTTCATCTTTTCTTATGGCTGAGTAATATTCCATTGTATATATGTACCACTGCTTCTTTAGCCAGTCATCTATCATGGGACACATCTGTTGCTTCCATGTCCTGGCCACTGTGAATGATGCTGCTATGAACATCGGTGTGCAAATATCTTTTCAGACGTGGGTTTTCAAGTCTTTGGGGTAAATACCCAGTAGAGAGACTGCTGGATCATATGGCTATCCAGTTGTCTCAGACTATTTTTTTCTCCATTGGATGGTCTTGGCGCCCTTGTCAGAATCAGTTGACCATAAATGTGATGATGTATTTCCAAACTTTCAATTCTATTGATCTGTATGTCTTTACTTATGCTAATTTCATGCTGTCTTGATCACTGTAGCTTTGTAGTAAGTTTTGAAATTGGGAACTGTAAATCCTTCATTTTTACTCTTCTATTTCAAGATTGTTTGGGCTATTCTGGGTCCCTTAAAGTTCCATATGAATTTTAGGATAAGCTTGTCGATTTCTGCAAAGAAGTCAGTTGGGATTTTGTTAAGGATTTAATTGCATCCAATGGTGTCCTGAAGAGTATTGCTACCTTAACAATATTGCCTTTTATTTGTTTAAGTCTTCTTTAATTTCTTTCAACAATATTTTATGGTTTTCAGAGTATGGATTTTACATTCTTTTATTAAACTTATTCCTAAGTATTTTATTCTTTTTCATGCTATTATAAACAGAATTGGTTTCCTAATTTCACTTTCAGATGTTCCATTGCAATATATAGAAAATAATTTTTGTATATTAATCTTATATCCTGTGACCTTGCTGAACTCATTTATTGGTCGTAATAGTTTAAGTGGATTCATAGTATTTTTAATATATAAGATCATGTCATCTGGCACCTGAAGGTTCGTAAGGATGACAGCTGAAGTGGTGGGAATGAAGTGGGGGTGGTTCAATCTCTTCAAAATAGTGATACATTTTTTTGTTGAAAGTTTTTCATTTTTCTAGTTAGAAAAGATGAGTCTATTACAAAATTCATTACTAATTATTTATACATTACATTTCAACTAGATGTGGCTGAAAAACATAGTTTTGATTTTTACCTCAAGGGTTGCACTTATTGATCTACGTAAAAACATTAGATCATGATTCCAAGATACTCCCAATATCGATCTCTTTTTTCAGAAGGCAACGTGGTTTAATGGAAAGATCTCCGCAGCCTTTGGAATCAAAAGGCTAGTTTCCAGTCCAGCTTTGTCCATATTAGCAGTGAGACTCATGCACACCTACCACACTTCACAAGGTTATCGTTGAGAGTCCCATGAACTACTTCTTTGGGCTTTATTCCATGGGATGGCTGTTTCCTCTGCAGAAGATTGAGCCTCAGAGGGGTGGCAGTACGTTGGACCAGAGGAGGCAGGACCAGCTGAATGTAGAAGCTGTTCCCTTGGGAAATGCCTGCCTTTTTAAAATCAGGTCACTTCCTTGGTTTTGTCATGGATCATTCCTTTCCCAGTTTAAAACTATTATGACATTCAACCTCATTGAGGAAACTCTCCCAATTAAAGGTGGATCTGTCTTTGGTGAAGGTATATCCAGACCTCACCCAGCCTGGTATCTGCAGACTGAAGAGGTTCTACAGGATGGATGGGTAAATCACAGTAATAATCAGGAAGAACACACAGGCTGTGGCCTTATCTTAGTCACAGAGCCAAGGCTTTGTTGCCAGGATGGAGAATTGGCAGGAGGAATTCCATGCCTAATCATAATTATCACAAAGCTCATTGCTTTAGCTGCACCACTGCTTCCTTCCTTAATATGCAGTTAAGGATTGACTTTCTAAGAGACAAACAACATGTCTGTTTTATGACAGCCAAAGTTTGTAATCCTAACATGGTTTCCCAGCTGGGTTCAGTAGCACGGTGGCAAGAGTGTGACCTTCGAATCAGTTTGTTCTTGAATTCAAACCCTGGCTCCATCTCTTAATAGAATGTGACCTTATCCATTTATGTAACTTCTCTGTGTCCCTACCACATCCTCATCTGTAAAGAGTATATAGTAATTCATAGAAACTATTGTGAGCATTGAATAAAACATATACAGTTCTTACCAGGTGATAAGTACATGATACATTTTAGCTCCTAGGAGTAGTACAGTAGTAGTAGTATTCTTCTTCAAGGCATCTAGTTGATTAAGTTAAGAAAATTTATCTGAGGTTCACTTCAGTGGTTTTTAAACTTTAGTATGCATTACAATCACCAAGAATAATTTTTTTTTAAATGAAAATTCCCAGGCTCTATCCCCAGAATTGCTGATTCAGTGGCAGAGCCATGAATCTGCATCTTTAGCAAGAATTCTACTCCAGTATTCAGGTGATCCATGGGTGCTTTTTAAAATCAACTTTTATTCTGATGTAATTTCAATTTACAGAAAAGTCACAAAAACAGTACAAAGAACTCTCGTGTATGCTTTATCGAGATTCATCAGTTTTTGATAGTTCACTATATTTTCTTTATCAATCTCTATTTATCTCTATTTGCCTCTATCTATAAAATTTTTTTCTAAATCATTTGAGAGTAAGTTGCATATCATGCCCCTTTACTCCTTAAAATATCAGTGTGTATTTCCTAAAAAATAAGGATATTCTCTTCACATAACCACTGTTTAGTTATCAAAATCAGGAATCTTAATATTGATAAGATACTTTTATCTAATATATAATCCATATTTCATTTTTATCAATTGTCTCATTAATGTCTTTTATAGCAACCTTTTTTCCCCCATATAAAATCCAAGCCACGGACCACCTGTTGCATCTAGCGTGACATTTCTTTCATCTGCTTTAATCTGGAGCAGTGCTCCAGCCTAATTTTGGTTTTTTATGACATTGACATTTTTTAAAGAATACAAATCAATTATTTTATATAGAATGTCCCTTATTGTAAGTTTAGGTAATGTTTTCTAGTGACTAGATTTAAGTTACACATTTTGGGCTAGAATCCTACATAATTAATGTGTCATTTTCAGAATATCCCCTCTGGAGGCATGCAATATCGATTTGCTTCTTATTGGTGAAATAGACTACACTTTGAAAAATACTTCACTACTAAAAAAAAATTTGACTAGGCATTTTCTGCTCCATAAGGCCTCAGAACCTGAAGTGGTCAAAAAGGAAACAAGATTTTTATTATTCTGAATTTTCTGATTGTTTGTTTGTTAAGGGTCTTACCTGTTTATTGCCTATGTGCTTCGTTAGATCACATATTAACCACAGCTGCTATTACATTCGAAACCAGAACATACCATGTTTAGCTTCACAATTTCCTACCTCCACCCCCTATTTCATTCTTAGTAACTCTAGATCATGACTTTTATTTTGTGGTTAAGACAGGGAATCTATGCGATGTATCATATAACATAACTAGACCCATCCGTGTAGTTGATGGTAGTTTTGAGGTTGACAATTTAATTTCTTGCATCACACATTTTACAAGGATATGTTTCCTCTTCAATGGTGTGCTTGACAGTACTCACTTATTCTTACTTTACCTCCAAAACATACTTATCTATGAACAATAATTGATGTATTACCTTATTACTAATATTTTCATGTAAAATCTCTAGCCTGCTGTCTCACTATAGTTACTTCATTGTTGACTATATAATTCTCCTGGCATTCATTCATTTATTCATTCATTCAATCTACAAATAATTCCAAGACTAAGAAAGAATATGATCTAAGTCTTAAAGAAGCTGGCATGTACTGAGTACCAGCCTTATGTCAGTCACTATTACATATATTACCTAATAGCAACCAGAGAGGAATATCTTTGTTACCACCATTTACAGACAAGGAAACAGAATTAAATAACTTACATAACACCAAACCACTAACAAGGGATAAAACTGGGATTTAATCCTAGGTCTAATTACCTCTAAATATACTCTTTATGGGTACCACTTATAAAATCGCAGGGGTAAATATAGTGCAAACGAAATTAAGTTCACAAGTTGCAGAAAGCCACAATTAAGTATGCCTCTCAAAAATGAAAGTGAAACATAAGGTCAAATGAAAGCATTACCTTATAAAACGGCCCTTCAGGGCCCGTCGGGAGAAAACGAGAAGTTTCATAATAGATTCTTTTGAAAACTTTGGAAATAAAGTTGAAGTCCTTGTGTTCTCTCCCCCTGACCCACCCACCCTCCTTCCTTTCCCATTGGTTACTATTGTTGTGATTTTGTACTTTGCAGAAATAATGTCATTAAAATTACAAATAAATGCAAAAATTAAGATGCTATCTATAATATTGTGCAACTTGGTATTGTCACTGTGTTTTCAAGATCTAGCATTTCCAATAAACATCTGTTTAATACCATGTCTAAATACATATTTTTGAATCATTTATTTTAATGATCACATAGTATGGATATATCAAGTGGTATAAATTTCCACAATTTACTTATTATGTATTCTCATAATGGAAAATATTTGAGTTTATAAAGGGTCCTCAGGGAAGCTAGGATTGATTGGGAAGTGCCTTTAACTTCTGAGATGAGCATTATGTATGAAGCCCCGAAAGCAAAAGAGGATGAAGGGGCCTGGAATTGGTGTTTGAAGTTAGGAAGATTTTTTGGCTTGAGCCTTACGGTCTCAAAATCAGACACTATTTATTTCAACAATAACTGTGTGTTAGGGAAAAAAGACACATGTCAAAGTGGATGGTATATTAAAGACATTCTATGTATTCTCACCTGTATGCATTATCCTTATTATTTATTTAATTAGCAAACCTTAGTTTTTAGAGCAGATTTATGTTCACAGCAAAACTGAGCAGAAGTACAGCATTCCCATGCAACTCCTCCCCTTCCACACGCACAGCCTCCCCATCATCAACATCCTGCACCAGAGTGGTATATATGTTACAATTGATGAATCTCCACTGACATGTCATTATCACCCAAAGTCAATAGCTTACATTGGGGTTCACTCTTGGTGTTGTGTAGTCTATGGGTTTCGTCAAATGTATAATGACATGTGTCCACCACTGTAGCTTTATACAGAATAGTTTCACTGCCCTAAAAATCCTCTGTGCTCAGGCTATTCATCTCTCCCTCTTCCCTAGAGGTGAAATTCACAAAAGTGTGGGAACCCCTTCTATGACCCGGTCCCGCTCAGTCTCATAGTGAGCCTCCAACAATTCATCAATTATAGTTCGGATTTTCCAACCTCAGTACTGGGTCCTCTGAGGGTTTCTGCTCATGGGTTTCTGCTCTGGCAAGTTATGAGCCTCTGTATTTACTTGTTTGCCTCTCCAGTTTGGGGGGCAGTGGTTTTCCCTATGGAGTTCTCACTCGTGGTAACAGAGGGTTCAAGGGCAGGTGGGTGGAAGGATGGAGAAAACAACTGCAGATGTGAATCAAGTATCACAGTTTTAATCAAGGGTATAACTGTTATTGAACAAAGAGTTTCCAAGTCACAAGACGTGCTGGGTTTGAATAATGGGTTATACATTAAAATAATAATGGCAAAGAAAAAGTACCTAGAATATTTAAAGGGGGAAAAGTAATCAAAGTAGACTCAATAAGCATTAGAAAGAAGGAATCCAATGGAATTCTTCCAAGTTGGTTTCATAATTTCAAAAGTATAGATATTTCAAAAAGGGGGCAGGGAGAGGAAGGTATGTGGAGTCATTAACAAGGAAATAGCATGTGTGATGACATTAACAACAAGCTAAACAAAAACAGAATAATAAGGACCTCATAATAACATTAATATAATAACCAGTGTTCACTCAGCATTATCTGTATAACAAGCATAATGCTAAATATCATAGAGTAGCATATTTATCTTCATAGCAATGTTATGAAATAGGAACTATTTCCTACCATTTACAGATGATGAAACTGAGGCTTTGTGACTTTAAATAACTTGGTAATACAAAGGTCAAGGTCATACAAATTCAGGTCTGTCTACTCTAGAGTTAGAGAATGTATTTCTACCAAATTCACAGTATCAGTAATAGTTACTATTTAATACCTATCACTGATGTGTCAGGCACTTTATATACTTATCTGCATTTCTCACTTCAACCCTATGAGGTAGATTTAAATAATGCCTAGGTGATAACATCTCATGAAATATTAATAGTAGCCGTACATCATCTTGTGAGGTAGCTATTACAAATATTTATAGGATATTACCTCATTAATTATTAACAATATCTTCATGGAGAGTTACATTCAAAAGTATAAAAAGCTGATATTGAATTCCCTCAAAAGCAAAGCACCTTTAGCATCTCTGTTTCTACTCCTCCTCCTCCTCCTCCTCCTCCTGTGAAAATGGGCAGTGAGAAGGGTGAAAGAGAATGGATGTAGAAGCCAGACAGGCCTGATAGACTTGGAATCAGATCCCCACACAGTTGGGGAAAAAAGTAACTGAAAATTTCTTACAAGAGATCCGACTGATGCTCTAACACCTTTGTAACCTGCCTTTTTGTTTGCTGTGGTTGTGGCAGCTTGTTTGTGGGGGAGTGGGGTGAAATCTCAGGCCTCTAATACATATTAGAGAGGTTAAAAGAGAAAGCACAGAAAGAGGTAGTGTTAGTGAATTAATATAATTCTAAGAAAGACCTGAACATTGTTCTTTGCAAATAACAAAAATGAAAACCCAGAAAAATAAGACAGCAAATTCCCAAAGGAAATACGAGTTCCTAGAATTATGGAATATGGCATGGAAGTCTTTGTTTATTTGGGGGGAAAGAGACATACTTCTAATGTTACACAACTTCATTGCTCAAGGGATTGTTTGAAGTTCTAGTTTGAAAATTATCCAGACTTGTTGCTTTTTCCCTTACCATTTCCTTCTTTGGACAACTTTATTATTCATTTGCAGAATTACCAATGAGTGGTAATTCTCATTGGTGGGCAAGGAAAGGGAGAGGAAAATGAACTCATGTCCTAATAGAAATTTTGATGAAATATTTAATAAAAGAATGGGGAAGAAGATAAAATCACTAGTTAGAATTAGTTTTCGAGGTTAGTAGGGTGATTCAAGAACCCATGGTTAGAACTCTTGGAGCCAGAATGGAGATGGTGTTGGTTCATTAGGATGGCTTGTTTGACACCAGTATCAGATAGACACCTTAGTTTATAGAGTGCCTTTTCTCTGATGGTTTATAATATAAAGATTAGAGCACACGCCACCATACTCATGGGTAACTGGGACACAGTAGGATAAGGAGATGAGTATAGCCATCCAGGGAAGTCGAACTGAAAAGCCCCCTCTTCCACCTCACCCCTTACACCATACACATTGTAATCAATCTCCCTAAAAACCTCACCCGAACTCTACACCAGGGAAATTCTGAATGAAAAGGAATCTGTCTTTAGAGTGAAGGCACAATACTTGTCAGGAATCTTGGTTACTGAAATAACAACAGTGATAATATTGACAATAAAGACACTCTCTATGAAGTGTACTAATGGTGGCAATTCATGGAAATAGTCTATGAGATCCTTGGTATATTCATCTAACCTTTAGGGGCACAGTTCACAGTCATCCCCAGTTCTGATAGAACAAGTATCTGGTCAACTCGAATTGCAGGGGTGACTTCAGGATTCAATTCTTTTGACTTTATGGATTTAGAAAACCCCGAATTTCATCATTTTACCTTAGCGGGTTTCATGATGCTCCCATGGGCAACCTTGATGATATCATGAAGAGCTAGAAGGTCCACTTGGCCCCATTTTCCATCCACAGGATCAAGAGAGCTACTTGGTAGCCTTTACCCCATGCCAGTCCTGACCTCATTCCCTCCGTCTCTATAGTTCCCAGAGCATCACAGCTGGGTTCACAGCCTACGCCTATACCCAGTCCTAGCTGCTCTTCCTCACGTCCAGTTCTGGAGACATCTAAATGGAGGCAGGGGTTTATTTGGGCTGTTATAACAGATCACATAGACTGAGTGGCTTACAAACAACAGAAATTTACTTCTCACAGTTCTAGAATCTGAGAAGTCCAAATCAAATTGCCAGCAGACTTAGTGTCTGGTAAGAGCCCGCTTCCTGGTTTACAGACTGCCATCTTTTCATTGTGTCCTCACATGACATAAGGGGCAAGGGAGACCTCTGGGCTCTCCATTCTTATAACCTAATCACTTCCCAAAGGTCCTACCTCCTAATACCATCACAGAGGGGATTAAGATATCAACATATGAATTTTGGGGAGAACACAAATATTTAGTATATAGCAGAGTTCAGTATTTATAGCCCTAGTTTCTCCTTACAGCCTCATCTCATGGGGCTGAGAAGAAAGTCTGCTCTCTAAGACCTGAAGCCTGGCTCTCTAGTTACAGCTGCTGGGTGCCTATGTGACCTTGCCATTGCCTGGTTTCTTAGGTTTCAGGGTAGACCTGGGACTCAATGTTCCTGAAGAATGCATGGAGGGTGATTATACTGACCTGTGAGGAACACCTTTCCTCTGCCAGGCCCCCATCACCCCTAGTCCTGAATTTTGACCGCTTAGCCTCCCTGGATCTCAGTGCTGAGGCTGAAAACAAAAGCTCAGCACCGTTGTTGGAACTCCTTGTTTCATGACCAGAGCCATTGTTCTCCAGACTTTGGGTTTTGGCTACAATCTCAATTTCCTCTTGCTGTGCTCCCTGCCTGCCTCCAACCTACCTCCCACTGCCAAGTTTTCTAAAATCTTGATTAAGGTAACTGGGCCTCGTGGGCCTTGAGCCTGCTCTGCCCAGCTGGGCATCTGTCCAAAGCACTGCACTGCAGCAAGGAAAGACCCAGAGGCAGATTTCCCATAAAGCTTCCTTGGGGTGCTTAAACTTCAGAGTCCCTGAGAACACTGGGAGGTGTAGAGTACAGCAAGGCTGTTATCAAGAAGAATTTTTGCTGGTAAATTGTCATCGTGATCTCAAAAGAAAGGGATATGAATCCCCAAGTCACTAGTATTTTGTTGTGACTTCTTTACTCATTCTAAATGAACATTTACTTCCATGCCTAATTTTTTAATTTGTATTATTTTTCTAAAAGAGGGACCCCGCAATTTTATAAGCTTTGTGCCACACAAAACCTGGCTCGGCCCTGAGGAAGACCCATACCCAAGCTCCACCTCCAGAAACTGTGATTTCATTGATCCAGGGCAGTAGATCTCAGCTGAGGTTAATGTCTCTCCCTAGTGGATATTTCGTCATGTCTGGAGTCATTTTCGGTTATCACAACTGAGAGTTGGGGGAGGTTTGCTATTAGCCTCTAATGGCTAAAGGCCAGCGATGCTGCTAAACATCTAATAACACACATGATAGCCTTTAACAACAAAAATTAGTGTCACACATAAGAAGCCCTGATCTAGGAGGGAGCTATGAGCATCAGCATTTTTCAAAACCTTCCCAGTTAATTTGAATATATAAACAGGATTGAGAACATCAGTTCTATAGATGATAATAATAGCTAACCTTTATGATTTACTATGTGCCAGTCACTGTTCTAAATGAATCAGCTCATTTAGTCTTTAGAATAAGCTTATAAGTACTGTAATTGTTCCCATTTTACAGATGAGGAAACTGAGGTACAAAAATATTAAGAAACATGTCCTGGGATTCAACGCCAGACAGCTGGGCTCCAAAGACTGAGCTGTTAACTAGTATTGCCTACCTGAACCTCCTTGACTGACTTACTTCGCCCAGCTAGAGATCTCTATGGGAGAAGGGAGGGAAGGTCCCTGGCTGCTCCCATAGCCACAATCCTCTATCTGCCCCCATCACTCAGAAATGAAAGTGAGAAAAGGACTCAAAGTAGGTACAGCTGAGATGGAGGGATAAGAATAGAAGCATTTTGAACTGCGTGCCTAAGGATAGCCCCCTAGTTGGGGGTAAGGGTACTCACTGCAGTTCCTCAGGTATGTCTATGCCTAGTTCAATTTGCTGGTTGCAATTTCTTAAAATGAAAGTTTTATCCAGAAGTGGTAGACTCATGTTTGGGTAAGAGTTCTAAAAAAAAAAAAAGACAGTACCTTGGCCATTGGACTGTAAATAAGTATCGGTAATTGTTGCTGCCATCACCATCTCCAGAGCAGTAATGGGCTGTGTGGCAGTGCAGCTTTTACAGATGGCTGTCTTTAACCGAGAGCCATGCCAAGCAGCCGTCTGAAATGCTGACCGCCAGACTGGGGAAAGTACAGCCGAATGGGAGGAATGCAGACAAGTTCTGTGGCAAAATAGTAGAAATATATAACCTGATGTGACTCTTTTCACTGTTACAAAATGCACAAGCAGAAAGCACCACCAGCACATTTGGACTTACTGGTTCAATTTCACAAAACTCAGGTGAAGAGGGCAGTTTCTGCCTTCAGAGCAGAGGATGGGGTGGGGATAAGACAAAGATGCAAGTGTCTCTATAACAAAATAGGCCATGAAAAGAGATACAATAAAGGTGATGGCAAGCTTGGAAGAGAACCTCAGTCCCATACGAGAGCCAGAGCTACAGCCAACTCCTTGGTTTCAGCCCAGTAAGACTAGAAGTAGAGAATCCAGTTGCACCATACCCGGACTTCTGATTTACAGAAACTGTGAGATAATAAATGTGTGTGGTTTTGAACTGCTAAGTTAGCGATAACTTTTTACACCACAATAGAAAATGAATACAATGAATTACATTGGTCGATTTTCAAATGCGGAACCAACCTTACATTCCTAGGATAAACCCTATTTGGTCATATTGCATTATCCTTATATATTTTTAGGTTTGGTTTGCTGAAATTTTGGTAAGAATTGTTTATATACTTTCATGTGGGACATAACTTGAGATGATAAAGTGAGAAGAAATTTGAAGGAGAAAGAAATGAGTGTAAGGTGAGAAAGGAAGATATTACAGATGAGAAAACAATATAAGTCAAGGCGGGAAAATGTCAGAATAGATTTAAGAAATCAGCCAGAGTTTAATTGGGCTGGATAATCACATATAGGAAGCCAAGTGGTAGGGAATGTGGCTGGAAAACTAGGGAGCAGAACGCACACTTCATTTGGGAGGCGAATTAAAGAGCCACTGAGAGTCGTTAGGGGCATAACCAATGAGCAAGCCAGACGCATGATGTAGTTTGAAGTGCACCAAGCAGAGCCCGCAGGACAGCGAGGAAGCCTTGCAATTGTCTGGTCAGAGGTCTAGAGGCCGAACCTAGCTGTGGTAAGGGAGACGGGAGGAAGCAAGAGATGCAAGAGATCTAGCCCTGAGCACTCACTCCACCTGGATGTTAGATGGGCTCTGCTCCCTCTGTAGACCCCTAAGGAACATCAGCAGAGCGAATTCCATCATGTGTTGATTGGAACCAACCAGTGAAGGCAGATCTGAGGACTACCAGGTCCAGCTCCCTGTGTTCCTGCTGGATCTAGGCCTGGCTGGTTGGCCCCAGAGAGCACATGGTTATTAATGGTGGCCCTGCAGACCCAACCTAGAAGGACACAAAGAAACTGCTTTGAGTTGTCTGTCCGTTTTGGGATGGGAAGTGGTTCCACTTAATATAGCAGTCTCCCCTTATCCATGGGGGTCTTATCCAAGACCCCCAGTGGATGCCTGAGATGGCAGATAGTACTGAACCCTATATATACTATGTTTTTTCCTATACATACATACCTCTGATAAAGTTTAACTTATAAATTAGGCACAGCAAGAGATTAACAATAACTAATAATAAAACAGAACAATTACAACAATATACTGTAATAAAAGTGAAATGATTGTTGCATTATTAAGTAAAATAAAGGTTATTTGAACACAAGTGCTGCGAAATGTCAATCTGAAAACTGAGAGGGCTACTAAGTGACTATTGGGCAGGTGGCCTCTACAGTATGGATGTGCTGGACAAAGGGGTGATTCACATCACAGGCTGGACAGAGCAGGATGGTGCATGATTTCATCACTCTACTCATACAATTTAAAACCTATGAATTGTTTATTTCTGGAATTTCTGCTTTATAATTTCTGACTGTGTTGACCTCAGGTAACTGAAACTGTGGAAAACAAAACTGGAGATAAGGGGCGATTACCATAGATGAAACACGGGAGAGGGCACGGGGCGAGAGGTGTCAGGGAGCAGAACTGTGCTAGTTCAGTAAGGGCTTGAAGTGTCTCTCTGAGGCCTGTGGTCCCAATGCAGGGTCAGAAGCAGAGGCTGAGAGGAGAGACCTCCCTGGAGAAAGCCATCACCGGGCTTGAAGCTTATCCTGCCTCGACATTGGAGGGAACAGAGCAGGCTTGGGGGAAGGCAGCATGTTCGACATTATTCTTGATCCTTGGCTGCATGCAAGCTCTCTAGGAGAGACCCCTTATTTGTGAGTAACTCAGGCAGTCACCCCACAATGTCCTCCCAGAAATTGCCCTCTAAATGCATTCTTTCTCCAAGAGGATGGCTTTTGCCTTCGCAGCAGAGGCAGGCTTCAATAATGAAATACTCCCATTAGTCAGGAGGGGATAAGTACATCAATGATCTGACCGTCTCCTTAGGGGCAGAGACATCCCTAGGAAAGGATAAAATAATGAGCTGGGATGGACTGATGAGGAGAGGTAAGAACACATCTGAGATGCTGAGCCAAAGAAGTGGTGAGTGGGGGTGGGGTATGAGGGCATTGAGGTGACACTGACAATAAGATGCGACTCTAATTCACAGTTTTGCTCAGGGCTCACTCTGTAGCTCAGTTAACCGTCCATCGCCTTCTCTCCTGAGGGGGTTTTGAATTATGTCCGCTAATTCTTTGACCTGCCTTCCTTCAGTTGGTGAATGGAGCTTGAGTCTCCTCCCCTTGATTATGGGCTGGATGGAATGGCAGAGGTAGCTGTGTATCAATCATTAAAGACATCGTGGCTTCCATCTCGGTCACTCTTGGATCACTTGTTCCGAGGGAAGCCAGGTACCACATTGTGAGGAAAGGTCCATGTGGAATGGTACTGAGACTGATTGACAGCTGTGTAAGTTGAGCCATCTCAGCAATGGCACTTCTGTCTATAGTCTGAATAGGCCTGATCTCGTAAGCTAAGCAGAGTCAGGCCTAGTTAGCAATTGGATGGGAAAACTGGATCTTCCAAGTCCAGACAAACCTTAAAATGATTGCAGTCCCATCGACAACCTGACTACAACCCCATGAGACCCTGAGCAGAACCATCCTATTAGACTGTTCTTGAATTCCTGACCTAAAGAAACAGGTAATACATGTTTGCTGTTTAAAGTCACTAAATTTTGTGGTAATTTGTTAACCAACAATAGATAACTATTATACCTTCCAATGGGTCTTAGTCAGTTGTTTTCAATCAATATAATTCAGTATCTCTTTGCATGCATTGGCCTAGCAAATAAAAATTATCAAGTAAGGCCAATCACTGTCTTTTATAGGCAGGCAAATGAGGCTCTACCTGGAATAGGGCTACAGTGCTTTGCTTTATTTAATTTTGCCTGTTTGAAGAAATGCTTTTGAACCATGGTATAGAAGGTTGTGTGCGGAAGTATACAAATGTATGCAAAGCACAGCCTCTGAACAGCAGCTTTTTGCCTTGCTTATATATGGAGAATTTCAGGGGGTGTAACTGAGCAGGATTATAAAGTTGGAAAGGGGACATGCTGCTATTTGGGAGGTAAATCCATGGAAAAGTCATTTCCCTTAGCCTGGAGGCATCTCAAACTGAGAGATAAATTGCAAACTGATTTAAAAAAAAAAAACAAAAATACCCTTTGCCTTGCCAAAGAGTCACACACCATAAACTCTCCATCCACTCTGAATCCCGAATGGTGGCTCTGGGTTCACTAGTCTTGATACCCGCACTTGAAAAAGGGGTGAACAACTGAGCTTGATAGAAACAAATTTAAAAAAAAATTGAAAACAAGAGGCACTGTCTTAGCAAAGTGCAATCTAGACTCAGAATTCTGGGGTGACCTTGGGTCAGTTTGTTCCTGGACCAAACAGGGTATGCTCAGTCGGGTAAGCCAGTCAGGTAAGCCGGTCGGTCAACAGGGCAGTCAGTGGACATATCTGAAAGGTCCTTGTGGGCAGCTCTCTACCAGCACTATCAGGGGCTTGTTGACCCTGAGACCATGACATACAGAAACTAGAAGTGATTGACAGCTGGGACTGGGAGTCTCTAAGTGCTGAGGGAGGAAATGATTGCAGGTATCTCCTCTTACTGCCCCATCCGCCTCCATCAGCTGGGATGTGTGATTCCATCACTTTAGCTCTTCCCTTGGAGCAGGGGTTGGGGACTTTAGACTCAAGGACCTCAACTTCCTCAGGAAGCTTCCATTTTTACCTATCAGATATGATCCTTCCACCTTCTGAAGGCTCCTTCTGGTACATCTATACCTTCATTATAGCACCATGATGTCATATCACACTTTGTATTATTGTGTTATACTCCTTTGCAGTGGACACTGGTGTGCCACCCAGATCCCCGGCTTCAGGGACAAAGCATGAATTCCCCCAATTTCTGGGGATGTTGCGTGCTGAAAGCTCACAGCTGGGTCCCTTCCACGAATTTCCCTCCAGAGGAGGTAGCTGTTTTGTCTAAGTTTACTTTCTCTCCCAGGGAGGAAGCCTGTACTCAATGACATTCAACAGAGAGTTCAAAGGCACATCTTCCTTGCCTCAATTCAGGACATCCTTGAAGGGCCATCTCAGCTTCAGAGCTCCCTATGGGATCAGCTGAAATGTTTGTTGCATTACAGTTCAACTCCCCCTTCTTCTCAATCCTGGTTTTCTCATTCCACACAGGTGTTGTTCTTAAGAACACTGCCCAGTAAACTTCTTGCTCCCAAATCTCCATCTCAGACCCAGGGAATCTGAACTACAACACCCTCATGACACTGGAAGCTGATCGAGGTCTAACTGTCACATTCTTTGAACCCACCTTCCCCTCCTGTCCTCCTCCATCGCCCTGGTACTCAGCACAGTGCTGAACAAAGCAAACCCTCAACAGATTTCTGATGGATGGGGAAGGGATGATGACATGGACAAAGAATGGACGAGGATTATTCATTCTTTTCCCTTGATGCCCAAAGGAAACACTGAATATCTTCATATTATAAATATAATATACAAACTATTTACAGAATTTAGAGAAAACAAAATATAGACAGTCTAGGAAATTACTTGTATAAAGTGTTTCCTGGAGAAATTCACTTTTTAAAACCTGGAGAGTATTTATTTTTAAAATGAGAATGTGTAGCCCAGACTAACTTTAATCTTACTGCTTCAGGTGAGCAGGTGTCACAGGAGTCAAGAGAGGCATCATATAACTGTGTTTTGTCTCAGGCACCCTGGTAAAATTTACACTGTTGATGAAGAAAGTCAACAACTCATTCCAGTGACTCTGCAGGCATTCTAGAAATATCTGCTTGACTAAAATCTTTCCTTGTTTAGCTCAGTGGAAGTTTTGGCTGATTATTAGTGGCAGTCCCTCTAGCCTAATTGGCGCTGTATTTCTGCTCTAATGGGTCCCAGTCAACTTTCTCAGCAAGACCCGGTGTCTCAGGTCCCCAGATAGACTGGCATTTTGCTCTTCTAACGGCTTTCTGCCCTGCTAGTGTCATAGCTGCCCTTTCTGACCCCTAGGAGGATGCAGAGGACGCATCCTTGCTTGAACTAGATTATAGATTACAGGCGTACCTCAGAGATACTGCGGGTTTTGTTCCAGAATACCACAATAATGAATGTTTTGGTTTCCCAGTGAATATAAAAGCTATATTTACACTATACTGCAGTATTAAGTGTGTCATAGCATTGTATCTTTAAAACTGGACATATATACCTTAATTTAAAAATACCTTTTTCTGAGCCCTCAGCAAGGCCTAACTTTTTGGCTGGTGGAGGGTCTTACCTTCAATTTGTAAAAAATACAGCATCTATGAAGTGCAATAAAGCGAAGCATAATAAAATGAGGTAGGCCTGTGCACAGATCCAGGAGGTTAAGGTTCTTAGTTGGACTGGTTGTTAATATTTATTTTTGCATCCCCAGGATTCAGCACAGGGTCTAGTTCAAAAATGTGTCAATGAATGATGAACACCAACTTAAAAAAGACTACTGCTCCCTGGGACAGTGAACCCCAAAGGGGGTTGGTCTGCCAAGCGTGATGCATTTCCTCACTCTCTGCAGACAAGAAGCATCGGCCTTAATTCTTCACTCAGAAAACATGACCTTTATAGATGTTCTTTATTGTACTTTTTCTCCTCTTTGCTAACAGCAAAACCATGCTTCACTGGGGCAGAAAATTCTTACCCTGAATCGCTCTATTATGTTTGAGCCTCACCTTGGCACTCCTTCCTGGTTACGCAGGGCTCTCCCATTACGAGTGGACTGTGCCCCAAACTCTGGGGCTGGGTTCCCACCAAAGACCGCCCAGGAAAGTCTGATATCTTCCTCCTCAGTCCGGGCACTCTTAGCCGGACTCAGCTGACAAATGCTACTTGGTTCTCCCCTTTCTAACCAAAGTTTCCAGGTTGGCAACCCCCCACTTTCTACTCCAGCCCCAGGGGATCTCATTCTGTGTTCAGTTATGTTAATATATTAATTGGATGAGACTTCTGTTTTGCATATTCAGGAGACTTTCATTTTTTGAACTTTAAAATCGTTTTGCATATCTCTGCTTCGATGTATTGATCTTAATTTGATTTCTTTTATTTCAAACCCATGAGGCCCTTCTCACGGTTTGCCTCATTGTTCATTTGTTGTTTCCTCTGGGCCCCCCAAAACAGTAGGTGAGGGTGGCCTTCCTTTGGAGTGCTCAATACTGTTGACTGGTCATCGGCGCAGACTAGGCTACAAGGTCGGCACCCCTAGTGAGCCAGTTCTTTTCTTTTCTTTCCTTTTACTATTTTCCCAGGTTTATTGAGATATAGTCAGCATATAACATTCTATAAGTAAGGTATATAATGTGATGATTTGAAACACGTAAATATTGCAAAGTGGTCATCACAATAAAATCAGTTAACACATCCATCCCCTCACATAATCATCGTTTTGTTGTTGTAGTGGTCGTGGTAAGAACACTTGAGATTTACTCTATTAGCAAGTATACAATACAGTGTTGTTAACCATAGTCACCACGTTGTACGTTAGATCCCCAGAACTTATTCATCTATGGTTGGAACTTTGTTCCCTTTGACCAACATCTATTTCCTCCAGCTCCTGGCAACTATCATGCTATTCTCTGTTTCTATGAGTTTGGCTTTTTTAGATTCCACATATAAGTGAGAACATACAGTATTTGTCTTTCTTTGTCTAATACATTTCATTTAGCATAATGCCCTTTAGTTTCATCCATAATGTTGCAAATGGCAGGATGTCCTTCTTTTATATGGCTGAATAATATTTCATTACATATATGCCATATCTTCTTTATCCGCTCATCCGTGGATGAACACTTAGGTTGTTTCCATGTCTTGGCTGCTATAAAAAATGCTTCAGTGAACATGGGAGTACAAATATCTGAGACAGTGATTTCATCTCCTTCAAATATATATTCAGAAATGAAATTGCTGGACCATGTGGTACTTCTATTTTTTAATTTTTTAAAGGATCTCCATACCCTTTTCTGTGGTGGCTGTATCAGGTTACATCCCCACCAGCAGGGCACAAGGGGTCCCTTTCCCCCGCATCCTCACTAGCCTAGTGCTCTTGCCTTAGTAAGCCACTTCTGATCCACTTTTTCCCCGTGCCCTGTCCTTGCTCTGCAGTTACTGGCTCACTCTGCAATGGAGTACAGAATGCCCACTAAGGGTCAGGCTCAGAGCCGCCTCCTTGGGAGACAGGAAACACACATATTGGTGGTCCCTACCTTCAAGGACCGCAGTGAAGGAGTCAGGGAAGTGTGATATGGTCAGTGCGATGGTGGAAATACCCATTTAAGAAAATGGAGGAAGAACCCCAAAGTCAGGGAGAGGAAAGTGATCTAGAGAGGTTTCCTAAGGGAGAAGATGCCTGTTGGGTCTTAAAGGATTAGTAGGTAACGGCCTACTAACAACAAGTGTACTGAGGACATGCCATGTACCAGGCAAAGTCCTAGGTGCTGGGGAGACAGCAGTGAACAGAACAGAAAGTTCCCCTTCATGAAGTTTTACTTCTGGTGGGAAGAAACGGATAATCAAAATGAGTAAATAAAATATATAGTATGTTAGAAGGTTGTAAGTGCTATGTAGGGGAAAAGAAATCAGTGTGTATGGGTGGAAGAGGATGAATTTTGAAATACGGTAATTTTAAATATGGGAGCCAGGGACTGTGACCCGGTCTCCAAATGAGGTCACATTCTGAGTACTGAGGGGGGGGGCGGTCAGGCTTCAACACACAAACGGGGCCAGGTGGGGAGGTGGAGGGCCACAGTTCAACTCAGACGGCCTATGCTAAGCGTGTGTCACTCACAAATCATAACCACTTACCCAGGATAATTTATCCAGCAGTGGAGGAGCTTCACATGAAGGGGTCTACCTGACTCACAGAGAAGTCGACTATTTTGATTTTTTAAAAAGGACCCAAAAGATCTAGATCGAATAAGACTTTGATCCCAGGATCAGCTACCTCTCTAACTCTGAGTAACTCTAAAAAGTCTTGTGGTTTCATTTCATGAATAATCAAGGCCCACGCCAGATACTAAAGCAATAAGTGAGAAACAACAGGAAGAACGAGAGAGAAAGGATAAATTAGGACGGATGTGAACCCAAGAAGGAAGGAAGGAGAGGGTTGAGAAAAGAGGAGAGAAAAATAAGGTCAGAGTGCTATACACTGCCTCCAGTCACCTCACAAAGTAACGTATGCAAATGTGTTTTGAAAGATTAAAAGGGTTACACAATTATAAAGTGTTATGTTTTAAGGTAAAAATACTAAGGCATTGCACCCTTTGGAGACTGGTCCTGCTAGGTTTTCTGGGAGACTGCTTCTTAGTCTTTCCTTCATTTAATTTTCTAGCCACAAAAAAAATATCATAACTCTTCTGTGAGTCTACAACATCTATGTTGCTTTGAAGAGGCTGGGTTTTTTGTTTTTTGTTTTTTGTTTTTTGTTTTTGTGTGTTTGTGTGTTTGTTTGTTTGATTAGCAAGCATGAAAAATTTCCAAGTCACTCTGACCTACCTCCATGCTAACCTAACTGGGAGTGTCAGGTTGGAATGCTCCATTTTCTCCTGAAGTCCTGGCAAACTCTTATTGTAGAAGGAAAGCAAGAAAGTTGGAATAAATTGTCCCTGGCTCTCATATCTCATATCTCCTGCCTTGGTCTAAGACCCCTGCAAATAACAAATTAGCTGTGTTCCAGAACTTTCCAACCAATGATTCTCAAAAGCTACCCAAGTTTCATCTCACAGGCATTCAACTGACCCAAGAAAGCAAGTCTTCTTTGTAGTCCTTTGGGACAAACTAAGTGTATTGAGGACTTGCCATATCTTTACAAATCCATATCCTCTTGTTTTTATGTACATTTAAGACTTACTAATAGCTTGCTGAGTGAATTATTAAATGTTAATCTAATTTGAAATTCATAAACAAAAATCAATGAGCTACCAAATCTTACTAAAGATTCTAGTTTAATATTTTACCCAGAAGTCCTGCTTCCAGGGAAATTTCTGATGGAAGCTTGCCCACATCTGACATTCTCTGGACTAGAATTTTGTCATTAGTCTACCATCAGTGTTGCCATGTGTAGGTCAAGGTCTTCAACTGCTGCCACTTTTTTTTTTAATAGTAATTTACTATTAACTTACCTTTATCACTAACAAGTTAGTTTTGACTAGTTTGGTTAACCTTAAGTGACTAGTGTTGCATATTTGCTACCTTTAATTTTTCAGTAATTATACCTAATTATGCACTGCAAATTGAACATGAATCATTTATGCCCTAATTGCTAAAGCACATGTACACTTAATCCCCTCAAATATACTTTACGATGGCCCCTTCGTCATATCCCTGAGTTATTTTTCCATTGGTATATGAGAAAGGATGGGGTTGATTGGCTTTGGGCTTTCGCCCGGTTTAACGTGGGCTCGAGTGGAAAAAATAAAAGGTTGAAAACCACCGTTTTAGACTTTAGGAATAAACAACTGAATGTACTCTACATTTTGTAAATAGCTTGTAAATGGCATTTGCAAAGTCATTTCCCTTGGTAGACACCTGGAAAATAATTATCCACACTTACCTTTTTCCAACCCCTACTCAGCTGCAGCCTCACTGTGTTTGCAACAGAAAGTAATGGAGTCCAACCAATCAGGTGGCAGAGCAGCGACCAGGAATGGGAGTGGAGTGGGGCTCTTCCGCGCAAAGGTTTCAGGGCAGCTGTAAATGTGAGTGGCAGAGTCACAAACAACACCAAGCTCTGCAAACAGTGGCTACAGTTCCCAGCAATCAGCTTCTGTTCAGGGTTGTGATAACTGCTCTTTGTACATCAGCAAATAGCCAGCGCTCAGGAAAGCCCAAAGTGATTTTGGGAGACTGGTCACTCTGGGGTTTCTTTGGGCAACCGAGCATTCAGGAGCCCCTCACAGCTGGGCCTGGGCAGACTTGAGGTACAACTGTGGTCTCAAACACACCCTCCCCTGTAGATCCCACTGAAATTTTTTTTTTGTATCTCTGTTATAGTATTGTGTTCTGTCTCGCTTTATTGTAGTTTATAAAGGTCTAATTTCCTCGCAGACTTTGTTTCTTGGGGGCAGGACCAGGTTTTATCGATCATTAGGGGGCAGCTTGGCAGAGTGCCGGCAGCAGAGCTGGGGGGATCAAAGAGAATTGGAGTGAGTCTTGGCTCACCAATGATTGATTAAATAAATAACTTTTGGACAAGTTTATTCTCTTAGCCTTGACTACTTCATAAGATTGCTATGACGATGGAAGGAATCTATTAAGACTCTCCGTTCTAAGTACTGAAAACAGAACTTAAGCTTACCCCCTCCCCCGCAAAAAGAAGTATTGGTATACATAAGTATTGTTGGTTTACTTTATGACTGAACTCGGGGACTAAAACAGTTTAAGATCTTTCTTCTTTGTCTCTCTCTCATAAATGGGTAGATAGATGTATAGGTAGGAGGGTAGATAGGATGGATGGATGGATAGATAGATATAGATACGGATATATATGCATATACATATATATTATAGCTCAATCTCCTCTCTCTCTCTCTCTCTCTCTCTCTCTCACACACACACACACACACACACACACACACACACACAATCAACTCTGCTTTTTTCTGTGATTGCTCTCATTTTCTCCTACTACAATTGAGCTTTCTCCATACAAGTGGTGGCAATGGTTGTAAACAGTTTGTTTTATTTAATTTCTGTTTAGTAATCCAGAGAGAAAGAGGACCCCTCTTTATCAGTATTGATATACACAAGCCCAAGGAAGTTTCTGGTTGGCCAGGTCTGGGTTGCAGGACCACTGGGATGGGAGAAGGGTTTTGTGACTGGCAGTCCCACCAGAATCTTCTGGCAGAATGGGGAGAGGAAATTCTCAAGGAAAGGGTATTAGTAAGTGCTGCTACCAAAAATAAATACTTGGGGTGAAAGGGGAGCTAAATTTCAATGGACAAAATAGCAACTGTCCATGTCAATTGTTGGGGTGCTATACATAAGGCGACAGGGCCCGGTACTGAAATAGAGGTTAAACTGAGCTGCCCATTTCTTCCTTCTTCTGGCAGCTCCCAGTCCCTCTGTTCTTGGAGCCTTCTACCTGCCTCCTTAAACATCCTTGTCTCAGTCACACTCACAGTCACTTCTGAGATTGCTGGGGAGCTGCAGACAAAGGGTGCTGAAAGGACCCTGCCTTGCTTGAATCCCTCAACTAACCGGAGGGAAAATATGCTTTTGTTCTGGAATAGAAGGAAGGTTCACAGAGAAATCAGAAAGCTGTAGAAGGAAGGAAAGCGAGCACTGAGAGGCCCTTCTAAGGCCTATTGTCTTAGTGCTTGAGGAATTATGAGCTGGGGCACAGCAAGTCCCATTAGAATTAGTGGCTGGGTTCTGTGAGGCTGAGTTTCTCCTCTTTCTCCTCCCCCCTCACTTTTCTCTGCTGTTTCCACAGTATCAGAGAACTCAGCCCTGCTCCCTCCCTGCCCAGAGGCTCAGCACAGGGAGAGCTACAGTCCAGAGCTGAGGTGTTCAAGCAGGAAGCAGAGATTGATTTAAGTCAGGCCTGAGGGTTGTTTCAATCCAGTAGCCTGCTCCTAGAAGCTTTTCTTTGAGTCAGTAGCAGAGAAGACACCTGTGGAGGAGGAACTGTTGACAGACCAGGGCTCCTGCACACAGCGGTGGAATCAGTGCCATTGGGAGCCATTTCCCCCAGGATTGGGAGAAGTCAACAAACACTTGTACAAGGATTTGTGCTAAGTCTTTGTTTGTTTGTTTTTTTCCATTGAAAGCACGTTCCAACAAAACTGGAGGTGCAGAAAGAAGGAAGTAATATACGGTTTCCTAAGTTCTTGGCCATAGCTAGGAGCTAACTGGTGCAGGAGGCTGGACACAGGAGAAAGTCACCGACGGGAGTTTAAGGACCCCCTTCCGTGGGGTTGTGATATACAGGAAAGAGAACGGGATGCCGTATGAGATCTGAATTTAAAGCCTGACTCAATTACTCGGTCACTGTGTGACCTTGAACAAGTGACTTAGCTCCTCTGTGCCTCAGTTTCCTCACTGGAAAAAAATGAAGACAATAACACATCACAGGGCTGATGTCAGGATGAAAAGAACAAATACCGTTAACGTGCCATTCCCTTTCTCTGGGTCTGCTCCTTTCATAGACAGGAAAGCAGGTGCAGAGTTGCCTCCTAGTCTCCAAGTAATAAACTCACATGACATTTTACAAAAATGGATAATCAAAAGAGAGAATCGGCCAGCAGAAATGAAAACGACCAAAGAAATGAAAAGTGATAACATCGAAAGTGAAATTTGAGCTGAACATAGATGGAATTATAGATAAATAGCTGAGTCTGGGGATGTCAACACTGCTGCCACTCAAGACTATGGATGCAGCCAGAGGAATTCAGTGAAGGCCAAGTCCTGGACATAAGTGGTTGCGACAAAAAGGATGATGATGTCCCAGAGGAAGTGACACTGGGAAAAATCTTCATATCGAAGGCACCTTAGGAGGTGTTTCACAACAATGAAAGTTCAAAGGATAAAATGGTGGAAGCCGATGACAACTTAGGGAGGATTATAGCAATTCACCAAGACATAAAAAAGATGCTCAGTCTGTATTGTATTTATGTGACGAGAAGGCAAGCACTGTTCGAACTACTCTTGATACGTTTTTTTACAAAGAAATAAAACACTTACTTTCAATATGTCTAATGTTTTAAACTACAGTTTAATAAATAATTAGCTTTTCTATTTTTTTCATGTCCCTATACATTTACAAATGACAGCAAGAGAATTTTAAATGTTTTGACAACAATGTCGTGAAAAAATTGTAATTTTTCCCATTGTTTATTAAGATCGCTTTGCACGGTTTTGGCTTGCATGGCCATTTTTACAGCCCTGCACTGCTGTGGAAAGTTAGAACTTTCCATTTTCACATTTTGGTACTAAGTAATTTTTTTATAACCCCCATTCAACCATTTTATTATGAAAATTATTTAAACTTTCTTTAACTCAGTTTCCTCATCTGTCAAATGGGGATAATAAAAATACTTAGTTAGGTTGTTGTGAAGATTTAACAAGTTAATACCTGTCAAATACTCAGAAGAGTGAATGACATAAATAAAACATTCAATGAATGTTGGTGGCTATTATATTTACGGACCTGGGCCAGAGAGAGAAGACACTGAGGGGTCACAGAGTATGAATACTGATAATAATCACCACTGCAACCATCAGACACCTCACGGCAATTCTTATTTTCACATTTTCTTAAAATGCTGTCTCGATTACTACATATGATTTCAGTACTACTTTTTCTCACAGAGCCTTCAATTCTGGATAAAGACACACTGATGTAGATCAGTTTTTCTTAAATTTTTTTCATTGCTACCCTTCTTCCCCAAGGAGCCTTTTTAGACAGCTTTTCTGTAGCCACCCCCCCATGAAAATTTAATACCATAGATATACTGTATATGTTCATGTACTATACGTATATTTGTGTTTTACACATAAAATGAGCAAACTCCTCCCCTAATTCTTTGCCTTCTTGGGAAAATATCATTGCTGGTGAGAATGCACAATGCAGAGGAAAATGCAGCAGACATGTTGATTGCCTATTCAATGTCCTTATCACCAAGCCCCTTCATCTCCCCACCACTGCCGCATCCTCCCCCCTCCACCCCCCACCCCCAGCCCACTGCTTTCTTCTTTCTCACTGTTTTCCATGTGGCCACATACTTCAGAAAGCCAATTAAGGAATCTTGTCCTCTTTGCTAGTGATTGGTTAGAAATGGGTGTGTGATATAATTCTAGGCAATGAGACGTGAGAGCAGATCTGCCAAGTGGCTTTGGAGAAATGTTTCTTCACTAATGAAAAAGGACACACCAGAAGAGATTGTCTAACTTTTCCCACTGGATGTTGTCAAGTCTAGTCGTGTTACTTAAACTCTGACAAACTATATTGTCCATCAGATGAGTCAGCTTAAGGACCTAACAGATCTACTGAAGATACAGAATGGATGGAAATAACCAAGGCTCTTGGGGACACAGAGTTGCTGAATTGATTAATCCTGGTGCTGCCTTACCTTGGGACTTCTTGTTAAAGGAGGGAATACTTTTTCCTATTGCTTTGGCTTGCCAAATCACTGTTTCTAGTTACTTGTAGCCCAAAGGATCCCAGGTGATATTGCGGGGAAAAAAGAGCTTTGGGCAACAAAATAATTTTGAATGAATAGTCAAGGTATTCATATAAACTGAGGATCACTGCATTTTGGAGATAAGGACTGGAAGCACACTCTTCCATTCCTGAATAACCTCATCCATGTTCATAGCTCTAGCACCCAGACTCTGGAGCATCTGGGTTTGAATTCTCATCCATCGATCAGGTGGATGGTGTTGGTAAGTTACTTGTTTGAGTGTCAGGTTTTTCGTTAGTAAAATTGAGTTAGGAATATCTATACTGGATTGTGAGAGTCAAAATGAAGTGCTTAGAAGAGGTCTG
>NW_006432945.1:3218720-3224503 GCF_000325575.1 Pteropus alecto
TATATTTTTTTAAAAATAAAAGGTAGGCCTTATTATCATTATTTCTCCTATATTGATAACTTCCAACACAACCTCTCCACCCTTGTCTGGTCCCAAACTTTCTCCAGATATTTTTACTCACATATTTCAATGTTACTATAAATCTAACTCATTTCCTCTAAACTACACTTCCACTGCTGTGCTCTGGATCCAAGACCTTTGCCTAGAATCTACTTCTACTTCGATATCTTTCAAAAGTCATCTGTCATGACTCAGCTCCTTGATTCCTCAGGTGCTATAAACAGCCTTCTCCTCTGGTCTCCCATAGCACTTTGTATTTCTCATGTCACTCATCATTACGAGTAGATTACGACTTTGTCTTCCCTCTAAACTGTAAGCTCCTTGCAGACTGAGACAGAAATAGGAAGAGAACACAGCACCCTTTCTGCCATTCCCTGATAGTACCATAATTTTCACTGAGGTATTTACTCTCTGGCCTATTAGATTTAGGGGAAGATGACCCCACCCCGCCCCAGCTAAAGAGGGAAATTTTCATTGCCCCATGGTGATCCCATGCTGCTTGAACAAGGCAATTGGCTTAGGCCTAGGTTTCTGAACCAATCAATGCAAGACATTTCTTTCAACACGGGATTGGTTTTGAAAAGAGCGTGTGACCCAGAAGGACCAATGAAGCCTGCCCTACCTCTGAACTTCCATTTACATGAGCCGAAAGAATTGCTTATTGAATTGGAGGCTAGCTTTCTGTAACTTGCAATATAAAGAGTCCTAACTGATACAGGAATTCTGTCTTCAACTGAGTATCTGCCACAGTATCTGTCACGTAGCAGGCATTCAACAGATGCTCATTGGGCTGGATGAGCCCCTGGTTCTCGTAGGGCCCCCTTTCAGCTCTCTGGATTTTACCTGCAGAGCAATTTTCTCCACACAAGTCTCCACCAGCTCTCCTCATTTGAGCTTCTGGTAGATTATTTCCTAAAGCTGAAACAGCACTTTCTGAAGTGACAGGTTCATGTCTATGCAGTCCAGTTCTGTGGGAAATTTCTTAATGAAAACTGATAAATTTGAACTCACTGACTCTCCTTTTCCTAGACTTTGGACTGCCATGTTCTGGATTGCAATTGTAGTTATCACTCCAACATAACTTTTGTGAGCTTTTAACCTTATTACTTCTTGCAATAACTTTGGAATCACCGTAATCTAATCAATAAAAAAACGCTGTCTACAAATCACATTTTAGGGTGGATGATTGTTATCAAGTATTTAATCACCAAATGTTTGAGTGGCGAAGTCCCATACTAGGAATGATATAATTTCTAAGAAGTTTCCTGTTATTTTCTTCATTTCTGGATGTGGCTTCTTAAGAGTTTGTCAGTGAGTAATATTTTTCGACTTGAATATCTTATCTTTTGTCTAATTTCCTCTTGCTCTCATCATTTATTGTTTTAAATGGGACTCCACTATCTTAGAGATAGCAAATAAGGCACTGATCCTAAAGCAGACATCTATAGGCTTCTGAGGACCTAGGAAATGGTCTTGCATGAGAGTATCATTCAATCGCACTGCACTATACTGTGCTTAGCCAACTAATTGGATCATTTCTCAGAGATTTTTGAATATGAACCATGGACAGGGAGGGTTACAGACTGATGAATAAAAAAATAAGCTCAACCACATTAAAATTAAGGAGACTAATTAGAGAGTGAAAAGATAAGCCACAAAGTGTGAGAAAATATTTGCGACATTATGTAAATGATTGTTATATAAAAGAATTCCTAAAAATTAATATAAAAGAAACAGACAACCTGATAGCTCTATCCAAGAGTTTTGAATAGGCACAAAAGGGAAAATCTAAATAGCCAGTGAACAACATGAAAAGATATTCAACCTCATTAGTAATTGGAAATGTGAATTAAACTCCAACAAGACACCATTATACATCCGCCCGTTTAGCAAAATAAAAATATCTGAAAATAATAAATGTAGAAAAGGTTATAAAACAAAGGGAACACAAATACACTGGGGGAGGGAGTATAATTGGTAAAATTACTTTGAGTTTGATGTTATCGAGTACCTTATGACCCACCGATTGCATCCCAGAGAAATCTGTCCACATAAGCACCAAGAAATATATGAATGTTCATAATATAATAGCAAAAAAACCCAGAAACAACCTAAATATCTATAGATGACAGAATAGGTAAATACTTATGGCATATTCTTACATTGGAATACTATTGGGTAATGAAAATGGATGACCGATAGCTACATGCAACAATATGGTTAATCCAAGCTGGCAGGAAGTAGTAAAAGAATATGGAAGAGGTATTTTCATTGCCCTTAATGGCTAATAGCCTTGCCTTCTGAGAGATCCTTCTTCATCTATTTTTCCTCTCTCACAACATTTGAAGAGAGTTTTGGATTAAGCTCTTTGGAGCTGTGCAAATTTCATAGCGGGTTTCTTGCTGCTGAGAGTTGCTTTATGTCTTAAATACTTACAGACTTACTTTTTGATGAGGCTTGTAGTTTCTTTGGCAATGTCATTGTCTCGAAAGATGAGAAAGCTTCAGTCAGTACCATGAGCCAGTCACTCTTCCCAAAGTTCTTTTCTGAACATAGTTCTCAAAGCTGCTTTATTTCTTTGCTTACATGATCAACCAATGGTTCTCTCTCTCATTTTAGTGGTGGCTACTGTGAGTCCATCTGAAACGAAAGGCTTCAAAGCCCATTCTTAGACCCCTAGTCTCATCTTAGCCACAGGTCTGGCTTTTAGTTTGACGTAGTTTTAATGGGACATTAAAAAACACTTTGAGTAACTATAGTTTTTTTCTTGTTTTGGACAGAGAAGCAATTGATTTTTCTAATTCTATAAAGATCCACATTTCTGGACATTCTCTGCAAACTGATCAAGTCTCACCTGCATTCTGTTGCAATATTTTGCTAAAAACCAGGAAGAAACAGCTAGTAGACAGACAGTAACAATTTGGTTTTATGCAACTACTTCCTCTAGAGTTAGAGGCTTAGTAAGCAAGTGGTTTGTTCTTCAAATTATCACCGATGACAATCTTACCAAATATTTTGCCTCAAAATAACAAGGACATTGGCTTTCTAGTAAATAATATGAATTTTATAATCTCCCAACTGCTAAGCCAATGCCACATATTTTGGGTGTTTGTAACAGCAATACCATACTTTTGGTACCATTTTCTATGTTAGTTAAGGTAAGGTTAGGTTGTTCTAAAAAAGAGACCGATCAATAATCTTACACTTTAAAGAAGACAAGTTTAGTTCTTTCTCACATAACAGTCTACGGCGAGCATTTCAGGCAGTGGCTGGCTCTGTTCTACCTGATTATTCAAGGATCCGAGTTTCTTCCATCTTGTCGCTCCTCCACTGCCGAGGCTCTGATATTGTCTGCATAGTCAAGGCTGAGTCATTACCTTGCCTGGGTTCCAGTGAGTGCGAAGGGGGAGAGCACATACCCAGATTTTGAGGTGTAGGCTTGGAAATGGCACATAGCACTTCTGCTCGCATTCCTTTGGTGGAAATTTGGCCACTTGACCATATCTAACTTTGAGAAAGGCTGGGAGATATGTCCAGGATAATGGAAAGAACAAATTTTGGTAGATAATTACAGTTATATTACTCCCAAAATTTCGATCTGAAGTCTTCAAGTTATTCTGCAGCAATGAGAATAGAATGAGACTCCGGATATTGGCCATAAAGTCCAGAGCCACATAGAAGACCAAAAGTACAAGAGGAAGTTCTCCTCTTATGTATATTATCTGTAAAAAAAAAAAAAAGCCAAACAATTTTATAAGCATCTTGCTAAAACAGTGGGGCACTGAGATTTTAAACAATTTCTAGCAAGGCAGACATAGTAAAAGGAAATTAATCATACGGGGTCTACTTTAACATATCTAAAATTTCATAGGTAAGCTCTTTAATAAAGAAAGAAAGGAAAGGAAAGGAAAGGAAAGGAAAGGAAGGAAGGAAGGAAGGAAGGAAGGAAGGAAGGAAGGAAGGAAGGAAGGAAGGAAGGAAGGCAAGCAAGGGAGAGGAAAGGAAGGAAGGAAGGAAGGAAGGAAGGAAGGAAGGAAGGAAGGAAGGAAGAAAAGCAAGGAAGACCAAATTATCCTAAAAAAAAACATTATTAGTAAGGTAAAACATAGCCTAGTCAATATTCCAGAGTGAAGAGAAAGTGAATAAAATGAATCTGGGAAAGAAATGAGTTTAATGGTTCATTTAATTATTCAATTATTCACTCCACATTTATTAAGTACCAACTATGTACCATCCACTGTGATAGGGACTAGAGACACAAAAATAAATAGGACACAGATTCTCACCTCAAGCTAAAAGTAGGAGACAGGCAACTAAGCAAATAACAGCACAGATATGTTATCAGAGCTTTCATAGATAATGGTACAAGGTTCAGGGTGATTCCAACCAGGTGAACAGACTATGGGCAGAGGCCAAGAGGAGGCTTTTGAGAAGGGCAAGAGTGATAGCTCTGATGAGCAAGTGAGAAGCAGTGTGTATAGAGCAGGTGGGTGCAGGGTCTGAGGTGCTGCTATACAGTCTCGGATACCCAAGCTCTACAGCAGCTGTTTCTATGGCATGCCTTTAAAACCTGGAAAGCAACAACTTTATAGAAACAGTGCATAGTCTAGGGAGAACATGACAATGGGGAACCATTGAACTGTACGAATTAGCTGGACTACTGTTTGGCAACCCCAGGGCAGCTGGTTATCAGACTGGTGACATCGAATCAGCAAAGGAACCACCTTGATGAAGCAAAGAAAAAGCTGTTCCACTAAACCTCCTTTTAGGAAATGTCATGTTAAAACTGCCATGCTGGAAGAGACAGAAAGGAGCTGGAAGGTCCCCATGGGTGGACTCTGGAGGTAGATAAACCTAGGTTGGAAGCCTGGCTCCTTAGTTAACAGATAAATAGGCACCTGTCTTAGCAAGAATTTATTCGTTACAAGTAATAGACATTCAAGCTAGCGTTAAGTAAAAAGGTCAATTTAACACAAAGATACAGTGCTATCTCTTAATACCTGAGGGCAGGAGGACATCCAGGTCCCAAGAAGGACCAGAATGAGGGAAGTGGATGGCTGCCCACCAGGAACCACATGGTGAGCTCTCCCTGTCTCTGCTTCTCTCCAGGGATCTGCTTTCTCTGTCTGTCTCTCTCCCCATCTCTCTGTCTCTGCCTAGAAAAATATGGCCCTCCACAGTGTCCTTGTTTCCATGTTACTGCTCCCAGCCCATAGGAAGCCTGGATCTCTGTTTGGATACAGTTCCAGACACTTGGGGAAGTTCTTAGTCAGCTAAGGACAGGAGAGCAGGGTTCTTGCTGAACAGACAGCTATCACTATGGCTAAGGGCCCCTTATGAAAGTTCTTGTGAGTCAGGTAGACACCCGAAAGGAGGTCAGCCATAATTGTTCTGGCCCCATATCTCTGGCCCCTGGAGACTGCTGAGTCATTGCTTTACGTGGTCATTGAACAGATTTGATAATACAAGCAGAGCAACTACTATATAGAGTAGGTCTTTAGGAAATGGAGGTGATTATAATTATTACATTATTCCTCAACGATAGAATCTGATCTTTTTTAGGAAAGCCCAAGCCAGGAGCCTGGCTGCCTCCTTCTTTCTTCCACCAGAGCTGTTCACATTAACATAAAGATGTGTGGCAAGACCTCTCTTCTTTTGTCTCAGGCCCATCTCTCTCATCTCTCACCTCTTAGTTACAAATTAAAGCTCCAACTCCCACATCC
>NW_006432945.1:3224569-3234450 GCF_000325575.1 Pteropus alecto
CCCCCCACACCACCCCCGGCTTCCTTTGCTGTTAAAATCAATCGTTTACTCTCTGGGCCCTTGCCACCCCGACAGGTGCTCCTCTGTAATGACTGTATTTAGGAGTGTTACGTTAATATGATTATGTGTCTTTCTTCTTTGTTAAACTTTAAACCCGTGGGCTGAGAAACCACATCTTGATACCCAGGACACTGCCATGCACTCAGTGTTCCCTTGAAAATACCCATTGATGCATCATGTTTTCACAGCAACATCCATTTACAGACTCATAAAAGGTTATCTCAAGAACTCATTTATTTTGGGCCATTGTCTCTAACCAGGTTAAGGTTTGAGCTTCCTAAATAAATGGCCATGTATTTTATTTCCACTCTCACATTGGCCTGCGGTCAGTCATACAACTTGGAGTTTGGAAGGGACTTGGCAGGTCTCCTGGGTCAGGCGTCCCCCATGCCTCGAGGTGAGATTCCCGCCCTGAGACAGGGGCTTCTGTCCTCCACCTGATCAGGGAGCTTGTCGCTCTCCTAGGAAGCTCACTCCAGCTTTATTCTTTCATCATTTAGAAAGTACTTCTCTGTATGAAGAACCTCAAATCTGCCTCTGTGTCACTTCCATTAAGTGTCTCTAGTTCTGAAGGACCAGAACTACTGCTTCTTGCCAGGGGTAGATTTCCTTGCACATGGAGTGAGGGCCTGGTTCACTGTATCGTGTCCCTTCTCAGCCTCTTCTCTTCATCCCCAGTGTCCTGAAGTCCTTCTCTACGAGAAACGGTTTAGAGACCCTTCGCCTCCCCTTTCACACCTTGATATGTTGTGTTTCCCTTTGTCAGAGTTCGGAGCCCAGCACCGCATGGAACACTCAGTGTGGTCTGACTGCCGAGGGGAACGAGCTTGGGATCTTTGTTCTGGTTCTAGCTACTGTGATTTTATTAATGCTGTGTAAATTTAGTTTTTTACACACAAAAATTTAGATTTTTACAACTAGCTGGGACAGTTTTATCTTTTTGGGGTAAAGCCATCACAATTTTGGCTCATATTAGTTTTTAAATTGTCATATATTTTTTCAAAATATGGAAATTACTTTTTCTTATAAATGCAATATATATTCACTATGGAAAACTCAAGGGGGAATAAAGCAAAACATGAAAATTAAAGGAGAGAATAACAATCATATTATATCCCTTTCTCTTAAAGATAACTATTATTTACATTTTGAACACATTCTTCCAGACATCATTTTCTCTGTTTACACAAAGATACTTACACACACTTTTACAAAAATGAGATTAAATCTCTGTAGTAGATTGTAAAGATGGCTGCTAATTCTTTGCCACTCCTCTCATTGAAAGGTGGGCTCTATTTCCTCTCCAAACAGAATGCAATAGAAGTAACAATGAATAACTTTCAAGGCTGGGCCTAAGGAGATCTCAACATTCTGCCTGCATTTCTGGAAAGACTTCTCAGAGCCCAACTGCCATATGAGGAAGCCTAGCCAGCCACATGGAGAGGCCCACATGGGGGACTGAAGCCTGTGACTGAGACACCACAGAACTCCAAGACGGCAGCCAGTATCAACTATCAGCTCTACAAATGAGGTCCTTTTGGATCATCCAATTATCCCAGAACCCCAGCTAGTTCCAAGTGATGGCAGGACAATCCACAGAATCATAAGCAATAAAAACTGTCATTTTTAAACCACTAAGTTTTAAGGTAGTTCGTTACAACAAAAATAGATAACTGAAACATACATAATGACAGCAAATGTTTATGCAGTGTATTCTATGTGCTAGACACAGTTATAAATTCTTTATACATATTAACTAACACAATCCTCACAATAACCCTATGAGGTAAGTATTATAATTATATATTATTGTCCCCATTTTACGGATTAGGAAACCGATACATAGGGAAATAAACTTGCTCAGGGTTACACAGGAAGTAAGTGATGAGGCTGGGACTTGAACCCATGCAGGCAGCCAGGTTCCAGAGTCTGGGCTCTAAACCACCATACCCACTGCCTCTCTGCTGCTTTTTCTCATTTAAGATATTATGAACAACTTGCAATGTCAATAAATATCAATCTACAGAATCTACAGAATCATACTTAAAGACCACATGCTAAAATCTGTTGAAATCTTGATTTGATTACCCAAAGTATTACCAAGTTCTATGTACGCTAAGTCTGTGGGAGTCCTCTGCTAATCGTTTGAGAGTTGTCCTGCCTCTGCTCTTAAGCAGCTATATAATTTCATCTCTGGGCTTCTTTCATCTGTACAATTAGGAGATTAGATTAATTATTATAGTGGATGCTGTGGTGCGCCCACACATCCTTCTTCAAGACTCACTCACTCATTCTCTCAACTGTTGGGAGTGTTGGCTGCTGCCGGTTCACAGGTGGTCCAAGGTCACATCTCCCCTAGGAGTGTAGCCTGTATCCAGTGACGAGCTGATGAGAAAGTATGAAGACCCAGCGTCCTAGTCTCAAGGTGAGCCCACTCTGAAGAACTATCCTATGGGAATGACCTGAGACCTTTGTTGCACCTGTATCACAGTTGAACTCCCTCTGCCCATTTCTATTTCCTTCACTCGACTGCAGGTGTGGATCCCCAGGGCACTGCTCAGTAATCTTTCTGTACGCAATCTCTATTTCAGTTTCTTTCCTAAGGAGTTGATGACAACAGTGACCTTTTGCTTCTGGTTTGAACTGAATCGACAGCACAGATTCTCCTTTCAGGACCTTTTCAATCATCCTGAGCGATCTGTTCAGCTTGAAGAACATTCTTCTCTTCATCCTCCTCGCATTTATTCTTCATTCACTGAACAAACTTTTATTGTACTCCTACTACGTGCCAGGCCCTGAGCTCAGCCTGGGTATTCAGAGATTTGCCCATGTCTTCAAAAGCGGAAAGAGAGCAAGCACTTGGGAGCTGAATGTCATTTGCTAACTCTGTGACTAGCCCGGAGGACTAGCCCATCTTCTCACTCTGAACATGACTCAATGGGCCTTCTCATTGCCCTGGTCATAGTTAGCAAAGCCCTTCTTTGTAGCATCTTTAAACTTCCTAACACCATTCTTATGGGTCTCTGTCTTTGTATTCACTTCTTAGCTTCATGGATTCCTCCTGCCAGCTCTTGTAGCCAGAATGGACAGGGACCAACATAAATGTTTCATTCATTTAGGACTCTAGTGTCTATTTCATGCTTGCTTGGCTCAGGGTAGTAAAGAAATCTGGGGGAAAGGATCTTAAGGCCTTTCAAAAGGGCTAGGACAGAAGTAAGGGATTGGAATACGAATTTTCATCCAATAATGCATCTATGACCTATCCACCTCAGGCAAAACTAGAATAAATCAACTACATTTGCTGCTGCCACCCCAATCTTTTATCAACTCCAGCCCTTCAGGGCACTGTCCAGCATTATCTCCCTGTTTTCAGTTCTGGACACTTCCGCATCCCTTTACTGTCAATCATTTTCATTTTTTACTTGAATGAGACTGAATCCTAATACACCTTTTCCAGGGATCACCATATTTTAAGCTATTTCTTATACTACAGTACAATACAAAAGGCTTTGCCAATAGACAAGGACAAGGCATCAACAGGTATCAAGAAAACAGAGGGCTCTGAGCTCTTTTGCAATCACATCATACCCAAGGGCTCTTCACTGAACAGATATAACAATCTGGCATAAGAATAGAAGGAACCCAAGCCAAACAAGCTCATTGTGCAGCTGAGAAAACCAAGAAACAATGAGGTCAAGCAGCATTCCAAGAGTCACACAGCAGCAACTGCCAGGGTAGGAAAAAAGGACATCTTCTTTCAGCAAAGAGAGAATACTTGGCTGGTACATTTTAGGAAGGGCTCTGCCTATGGGAAGTGCTCATTTCTGTATACTACCTGAGACCATTACTTTGATTACTTGCAGAAGTGGACCTATTTTTATTAGTTAGGCCTTTTTTACCTGCCACTTCTCCACAGTGGGTCAGGACCAAGCTGTAGGTGCCTTTTTTGATTGGATCAGGAGTAAAAGAACCCAGGTTCCAGTCCACCTGGTTCTATCATTTAAAAGTTGTCTGACCTTCAAAACGCCATTTAACTGCCATATCCTTAATTTCCCAGCCCAGCCTCATTCCCATAGTTGTGGAGTATCAGGCAAGATAAAGCACACAAAATCTCTCTGAAAAATGGAGAGCATTGCACAGCATGAGAAACTGCTATTTTCCATCTTGCCTACGCATGGGAATCCTTCACGGAGCTTGGAATTGAGGTGACGGATGGGGCGGGGAGGGGAGGGCTTGGAGATGGGACCTGGTGGGTGGGAACATTTTTTAAAGCTCCACAGGGGATTTTGGTACACAGCCAAGTGTGGAAGCCACCGATAAGACAAATAGGAGAGGAGAAATAAATTACACTGTTATCTAAAAAGAAGTCTTTAGATTATTTGCATATTTTAAACTGTTTCAAATGGATAACTAAGGGCCAATCTAAAGAATAATAAAATTGCCTACCTTTTCAGGGCACCTAAAACCCTAATCTCAGGTCCCTTTCCTTCTCCTAGAAAAGACTTATATTACTTCAATGACACTTCTCTTACCTCAAAGTCCACATGTGCACGTGTGCACACACACACGCATGCATGCACACACGCATGCATGCACACACGCACAACTCTATGAACCATTGCTACCTGCCTCCATGCTGAAGTCACATTCCAAGTGGTGTCACTCTGGCCCTAGTCAGCTCTTTCAGGTCCGGGAAAACAATCTGATCAGGTCCTAGAAAATAGAGTTGTAGTAACCCAGACCTCCACAGGGTGATCTACAAACCAGACTGTTCGTGTATTCCTTGGAGATATTTTGTCAGAGTCCCAGTTCTCGCTTTTTAAATAATTGAGCAGCCTTGAAAAAGTTGCTTAATCTCTCTAGGTCTCTGAGATGATTATCACTTGATCGTCACTCTTCGCACCGTGTTTCCTTCCACACAATGGTTCTCTTTGGAATACCAGTTGAGTGTGATCGGAAACTTGCTGCAGCGACCATATCACTGAAGAAAACAGGTAAGAACGAGGAGAGTGAATCTGAGGAACGGTCAGTCTCTTCTGTCCCTGAGATGCCAAGGTAGACACTGTGAGGTGTGTCTGCCCAGCACCTCTCTCCCCACTTCTGTAGATAGAACTTCCTTCCTTGGGGAACTGCTCCTGTTTTCCTCCATATGGTTCTGGGCTACCGATCAAAGTTCCCTGGCTTGTTCCTCTGAGGCCACAGGGATGGACATGTGACCTTGGCTTAACCTTAATATACTCACCGGGCCATATAACCAAAGCTGCCACATGAGGCTGGGAGGATGAGGCCACCATCTGGGGATGAGGCTGAGAGAGAGATAGAAACAAGGGAAGAGTATGTTTTCATGGTGTCAAGTTTCACTTGACTGTCCTGGCGTTATCCTGTAACTGTTCTTTTGATTCTCTGAGCTACTCCAAGACTTTTCCCCATAGCTTCTTCTTTACTTAAGTCAGTTTGTTTTAGGATTTCTGCCACTTGCAACACAGAGTCTTAATGAACAAAAACACTCTGAAAGCTTTCCTATCTACCACATACATTTTGGAAACTTCAAAGATTTGAGTCTCTGTGTATTTAAGAACTGAGTGTGTTCCTGTCTTGTCTTTCCTCAAAGTGTTGGATTGTGAGATGGTCACCTTGGTCATGCTGGGAACTCTTATTGCCCAGCACTCCCTTCCCTGTATGACTCTGGTGAGAACTGGCCAAAAGCGAAGTTGCATGAGACGTAGGGGGCAGCAGTGAAGCAGCAGCCATGATGCTCTGAAGGCTACTGCTGGCTGGAGACACAAAGATACAGGTGGTCCCCTGTGTGTCCCCAGTCTTTTCTGCTCCTTGACTGTTGGCCCTGCTGACCAACAGTGACTCTATGCCTACCATCAGATGCTTTGCTATAAACTTATAGGGGCAGTAGCTACAAAGAGCTACCATCCTTCCAAAGATTTTATGTCAGCCCCATGTAACAGCCATACATGCTGTGCTTTCTGCAAGCTCTACCCTGTTCACCCAAGCCAGGGCTGGTTAGTGACACTTCTGTGATCTTTCAACTCCTTTCAGACGTATACTCCTCCAGTTCCTCCTGTCACTGTTAAGATCTAATTCTTATAATAAATTCCTTATTCAATAATACTCATAATGGTTCTGTTTTCATAGATTAACTCTGACTAATACAAATGGTATTGGGTGGACTCTGACAAAGAAGCTTCCTGTTTCCTTTCTGTGCTCCATGCCCACATCCAGTCTCCCTATTTCAAGAGTTCTCCTCTCTGGTCACTAAATCGCCTTCGTCTTCCCACATCTCCTCTGCGTGTTTGTGGGAAGATGTGATCCTGTTCCTGCTCATCTTGCCATGTGCTACTGGCCGTCCTGTCTCAGGACTCTTCTCTTTGACCTCTGCCTGATTCCCTTTTATACCATTTCCTACTCTCTATTCCAATCGCCAGCTGTCTGGCAGGCAGCTTGGAGATTTAACACAGATTGGCATCTGGATGAGGCCAATGCCGGGGCGTCCTACGCAGAGCCTCCCACCCCTGGTTTCCAAACAGGAAATGTGATTACACTAGAAATATGTACTCTCAAAAAGAACTTAATTGGCACTGTGTGTTGCCTACAGTAGATGCCAAATAAATATTTTTAAAATGAATTGACATAGTAAAAACTATTTGAGTTGGAAATTATCAAGGAATGTTTTTTAAATGAACACAGTATGCTGTTGGTCTTTGAATGCTGCATGCATGGGTTTGAAATTTCCACTGGGATGGGCTCAAGGACCCTTCCTTTGATAATGCCTCAAAGGCCAGAGCTACTAATCTCAGCTCAACACATAGCCTTGGTTGAGTCTTCTGGCTTCTCTAGGCTTTGGCTAGCCTATGGATCAATGGAGTGAACAGAAAGATTTTTAAATTGTGGTATCTAAAGTTGGAAGCAATCTCAGGAGTTATCCCTAATTAGGGCAGCTGACCCCTGCTTATCTCCATCCAATCCCTCTGGCTTTGCTTGACCCTTCCCTCAGCTGGTGCCCTGTGGCCATATAACACTGGTCCATCACTGCAGGCAGAGGCTGGGGATGGTGACTCAGGCCCCCGTTGGGACTCTGTCCAAAAGTCAGGTCAAATGTCTAAGAGTAAAAATTTTTTCATATAGAATTAGGTACCCTCTGTTTTGAAAAGGACACCGTTTCCCAGTTTGACAAGAGACATAAACAACAGAGTATAACCAGGTGAGGACTAGGAGGACTTGGAACATGCAAGAGAAAGAATGATTTATTACAAACGAGAAGAAAGCAAGTAGTTATAGGTATTGGAGATCTAGTAGGTGCCTTTTCTTTGCCCTCAGCCTTCTTCACTATCTCATATCCCCAGCTCCAGGCTCTCTGGGACCCCAAAGTGGACAGAGTGGGTTGTGTTAAGACGCAGTTAGGAAAGCATGTCGAGGGGCCTGCCATGCGTGGACGCATCCTCGAGCCGACTCTCTCCAGGGCCCAGGCCAATGTTCTGAGCTTAGAACCAGTTCTGTGGCCATGGAAAGTTGAGAGGCTTAGGGATGACCTGAGAATTGACTGGGGTTAGCAACCTGAGTGTGGAGGACGACAGCTCGACCCTGAGGAAACATCTGTAGAGTTTTTTGGTGACCATTTATGGGTGAGTAGGCTCCTGTCGGAAGGGTTTGTTAGTTTACTATGCCGGCCACATGAAAACATCCATAATGGATTAGGGAAGGTGCAGTCACGCCCGGCCTCCTGGAGGCTCAGAGCATTCAGGGTGTGGAAAACAGCCCTGCCTCCCAGCAGGTGTCCCTGAGCCAGTGTCCTCCTTTCCTGTCCTCTTCCGGGCGCCGGAAGAGGACACAGCTGCAGAATGGACATGTAACATCATGTGAGTTTCAGGTATACAACATAACAATTCAGTATTTGTATATATTGTGACGTGATCACCACGATAAGTCCAATTAACATCCATCATTGCACATAGTTACGAACTTTTTTTCTTGTGGAGAACTTTTAAGATCTAATCTTTTTGCAACTTTCAAATATACAATACGGTATCATTAACTACAGTCACCGTGCTGTACATCACATCCCCAGGACTTACTTAATTTTCAGCTGGAAGTTTGTACCTTTTGACCCCTTTCGCCACTTTCATCCAGCCCCCACCTCCAGCAACCACCATTCTGTTCTCTGTATCTGTTTTTCGCTTTTAGATTCTACACATGAATGAGATCATACAACATTTGTCTTTTTCTGTCCAACTTACTTCACTTAACATAATGCTTAGTATTACATTCTTTTTCTCTTAGGATTTGCTTTATGGCGCTTTTGGTCACTCGGCAGTTGTAAATTTTTATGCGATCAGAGCCACTATTCTCTTCCTCTGCAGATTCTGCCCTGGTTATTAAGGTGACTTTATTCTTCTGGTGCTCTTCCAAATTCACTGACCGGAGGTAGCAATGGCTGGGTCAGGGTGTGACCCAGGTAATATTTCTGCTAGGCAGATTTTAGAAGCAAAAAGGTGATGAAGTTTCCATTATTTGGAGACCTGTCTTTGTCGTCCCGGAAATGAAAAGTGAACTGAACTGTGCTAAGGCCAATTCTTTGCTTCTTATTCAAGGGAAGCAGAAGTAATCGTTCTCCCCAGAACCCAGCAAATAGGCTGGGGTCATTACAGCAGGGAAATTTCACCAAAGTAAGAATACCTGAGGGACAAAACTGGCCTGCCAACGAGGAATAAAGGAACTCTGCAGCAACAGCCTGGCATGGGCTCCCCTCCCACAGGGGTTGTTGATTGCTCAGGCTTTTACCATTCTCGAGCCCTGTTCCAAGGAGCTTTTGTGGTTTAAATCAATGTGCTTCTGGGAATAAGTGCCCTTATTATTCCTAGTTCACATTATTTGTTGTGCTCTTATGCCACTGTGACATAACGCCCTTTGTGCAGCTGTACAATAACAATCCTTCCAGGAATCTCGGACAGCTTTCTAATTAGGGCTCATGACCACACGGCAGATGTAGAAACTGAAGCCCAGGGATGGAGAGGACAAAACTTTGCACTGGTCACAAAGAAGCCGAGGCGCAGGTCCGACTCTTCCTTGTAGGCCGCAGCTCTGGGCTATACCACTTGTCCAGGAGGTGTACCACTGCCTGAGTGCAGGGCAGTACTGCTTAGGGACACCTAAGCAGTTGAGCTATTAGTTAAGGACTGAGAACTAGAAATGCCCAGAATAGGTTGGGCAATAGCTCTCAAGTTTAAGATCAGTTCTCAGTGGCTAAGTTCCTAGGATGAAAAACTGTCTTAAGGCTAAATCGCTTGAAACTGAATTCTGTATTAAGTAATTAAACTTGATCAACTGTCTACTATGTGCCAGGTACAGAATGCAAAGGCAAACTCCTATCCCCTCTGCGGATGTTCACATCTAGATGGAACAGGACACAGCTACGTACGCAGGGCGTTATGAGAAGCTGAGAGGTGTAATAGAGAGCAGACCAGAAGGATATGGTAGCACCCAGCTCTGTGGGCCTTTCAGGAAAGCTTCTTAGAGAGGACTTTGACCTCGGTACATCTTCAGAGGTGGACTGAGCTTGCTAGGCAGAGCTATGGGGAGGGCAGCACCACACGCTGAAGGCCAAGTGTGTACGAAGGCCCAGAGGTATAACCTGCACAAGGGTTCAGGGAAGGAGGATGGCAACATGTCTAAAGTGGCCACAGGTATCCCGTTATTTTTTCTTATTTTTATAGCTAAAACACTATCCCTTTTTATTCTCAATATCTTATTTTGGATGTTACAAAGACTGAGTTGTTTGTTTTTTGTTTTTTTTTTTTATCTTTGCATTATTG
>NW_006432945.1:3234509-3260696 GCF_000325575.1 Pteropus alecto
AGGGAAAGATCACGTACTGGGGAGTGCCCAGAGAGATGAATATTTCACTGCATTGTAAGGCCACAAGGGCAGCTCAGGGAACCCTGGGCAGGACCTCTGCTGGGCCATCTTCTTTTACTGTCCAAACAGCGAGAAACATGGTCTTGGATGACTCCCAAGGTCACCTGTCACTGGCCCAGCCACCCAGAGGGAGGTCCTGTGGTCTCCAGTTTGTGGAGTAGAAGCTGTAGCTGAAAGCAGGTGGGGGATGAGAACATAAGGGGAAACATGAGCTGGCCAGCAATCTAATAAATGACCATAAAGGAGTGAAAATGTCAGATTTGAGCTACATGAGTCTGAGCTGCAGCTGGCTCTGGAGTCAGGCTGGATTGGAATGTGAGAAACAGAAGGCCGCCTCTGGCTTCCTCTCTTTGCCTATTTTTTCCTTGGTATCTTTCGATGCCCACTCCACCTCCCACGGGTTTTCTGGGCAGCACTTTACATAGCTCCTCGGTCAATGAGAATAACAATGCCGTGTACTTCTCAAGTCTCTCAAGACTTCTCAAGTCTGGGATCTTGGCACTTCGGCTGGCCCTTGGCACTATGGACAAACACTGATCGTCCTGACAAACGTGACAATCGCCGACCAAAGCTTCCTGAGAGTAGGGATTCCACCTGCAGCGGGGCCTTGCCTGTGACAGGTACTCAATCAGTCCATGAAAAAGAAAGGCAGGGAGAGAGAAAAGGAAGGAGGAAGGACAGACAGGGAAAAAGCTGGCGGGAAACCGTGAAACCTAAATCACCCAAAGCACCAATATATTCTAAATTCTGACCAAGAGAAGGCTGTTGCTGGAGGAGAGTGAAGATGACTCTAAGGAAGGGGAGAGATGAATGGCCCCTTTTTTCACTTTCTTGCGAGCTCTAGGCACTGGTCCACTCCCTCCTGCCTCAGACCTCGGATCTGAGCCTGAGCTGCACTCTCGGCCCCCATACTGGTGGGCTGCGCCCCTGCCTTTCCACTGCTCAGGGCTCAGAGCTAGTAGAAAGCTTGCTTACACCTTCTGTCTCTGAGGCAAACATCGGGTCAGCAGGCAAGGTCAGTCAGGACAGCCCCATGCAGGGACGAGAACCAGGGCTGGTGGCCGAACAGTCAGAGGCTGATGGGGGGTAGGGCAGTGGAGGGGGCCATTTGTTCTCATCACTAGGACATGGCAACTTTGGCAACCACGTGTCCACATTTATGCAGGTCCCGAGGGCCAGGCAGCCTGACTGCTTCACACACAAGACTGAATACGATGCAGGCCACGGAGGAATCAATCCTGACTCTTGTGCCTGGCTGGAGGATCAGAATGTAGAGGGATGGGCAGGTTTTTCAGTGACAGAGAGAAGAGCATTCAGGTGGAGGAAAAATATGAACAAAAACGTGATGTCCAGGATGTGCAAATTGAGCTCACGAGATGCCCAGGAAGTTAGTTTTACCACAGAATGGGATATACGCAGCGGAGTGGCGAGAGGTGGGGCCTGGCGCTAGGCTGGAGTCTCACTGAGGAGGGTCTTAAATGACAGATTGAAGAATTCAGGCTGTTGTGGGAACCCAATGCGAATGAAAGTTTTGGACCAGAGGAGTGAATTGGGAAGCAATGGGAAGTAAGAATTACTCAGAGGAGACAGACACTAGCGGAAAGAGAATAGGAAGCAAAAGAGGTATTCTAGGAAGATAGAACGAGGTTGCAAAGTCGGATGATGGTGGTGGGGCCAGCGGGGAAGAAATGCTGGAAAGGACAGCCCCCTTCCTCAAAGTAGGACAGCTCCTCTCCCTGCCTAGACGCATATCTCACATAAACACACACAGACACACACTTAGGAGGTGAGAGAAAACATAACCTCATCACTATCCGTCTCAGCTGTCAAGCCCTCCTTCCCCCAGCTTCTCTTTGTCCCTCCATCTCATCCTAGGCAATGGCCGGAGGCATTTGCTCTAAGGACAGAAAGAGTCATGCTGGGGTTATTTATATCTGCAGCTGCATAGCCTGAGCCCTCTGTCTGGGGACCTATGTTGGGTGGGGAGCAGGGCCACACCCCATCTCCCAGGCCCTTGGCTAGGGAGTCGCAGCCCGCTTGAGGTCCTGCCAAATGGAATGGCGCCAAGAGGCCAGATAGTCCATCCCTCTGTCTCCAGAGAGGCTGTTGCTAAAGGTGTCCCTATAGTTGGAGAGAATGGCTCCTATAGTCCAAATGCCACCTTCCTTTAGGATTTAATTATTTTCACAGTTCACTAGGCTCTTCTTTATACTCAAGTAAAATTTCTTACTGCCATTCTGTCTCCTTGCTTCGTATTCCATTTGGGGAGATGGCAAATTCCAAAACCTTTCAGTGGGGAAATCGTTCTCATCGGTCAGGTAGACAGTGTCTGTTGATTCGCGGGGCTTGTGCCCAATAGATTTGATGGCAAGAACTAACTAGGGATAAGCCCCTTTACTTTGCAGTTGCTAAATAACTCAGAAAGAATGACAGAGAAGCCCGGATTGGCTCCTTGTGCTGGTGACACGTCTCTTTTTCCCCCTCCCCTCCGGGCTCAAGGCTTGTACTGAGGGAAGCTGCATGGATGTAAATGCCCTCCTCCCAAAAGAAAAGGATAAATTCCTCTTGAGTCTAAGAAATTTTAGTCCCTTTAGGTCCGCAGATGACCTGCAACATCATCGTCCTTTGAGGGAGAGATGAGCTGCAAACTGTTTCACAAGGCTGACATTTCTTTCCCCACTGTTCTCTGGACCACCGGGCCGTGCTGGCCACTTCACCGCAGAGGCAGAAGGCAACCACTATGTGGTGGGCCCCTGCTAAGCTGCGGGCTTGGTGCATGTGTTATCCCATTTAATCTTCCCAATAGGGCAGCTATTGGCCCCATTTCACAGATGAATAAGCCAAGGCTCACGATGTTATGAGAGGAAGCCAAGACTCAGAGAAAAGCCAGGGGGCTGATATGGAGCGTGGGATGGTAGAGGGAGCTGCTCGTTCCCAATAACAGGACAGGGTAACTGTAGTCACCATTTGTCCTCGTTTACGCCAACCCTGAGGGTCGGGCAGTGGACCATACACAAGACTGCTTTTAACATGGGACACAGAGGGGCCAGTGTAAAGTGTCATGTCTGGCTGCAGGAATCAGGGTGTGTGTTTCTGCTGGGTCTAGAGGGACAGATGGGTTTTCGATGTGACATAGCTGGGGGCAGGGGAGAGAGCATTCTGATTATCAGAGCTGTTTCCCTGTGACCAAGCCTTTGGGGAGTTTGCCATCTTCCTCAAACACAGAACGGGAGCAGGTTAAGGTCTCCGTGAGGTGTTCAGGCTGGATGTAAGGAAGAACTCAGCGAACTGTGAAGATGGTTAGGTATCAACGGGTAGACGCTCCAGCTGAGCTTTTCCGAAGGGCCACACGAGAAATGGCAGCAATTCTGACCTGGATAGTCCTGTCCAAACTCACTCCTTCCCCCTTTCCAGGAGGAGATGATCAACCACCAAGGAAGCTCAGGCCCGCCCAGCATAATCCAGGCCTGGGTGGGTTTCTCGCAGCCTTCTTCTCATGGTCTGTGAAAAAACAAGAGTGGCATAGCCACGAACCCAAGGAGCTTGCCCATCACTGTATTCCCAGTTCCTGGTACCCTGTATGCATTCAGTAAACATCTGGTGAATAAATAAAAGGCCACCTGTTTTCAAAACTGTTTGTGTCCTTGTTGGCTGGGCCTTTGGCATAGATCTGGGAAACACCTGCTCAAACGAATATTGCTGACTGAGCTACGGTGCCGTGTGATCTCAGCTGAGTTACCTCCAGTGCTCAGGATGAAGGGAAAATGCTTTTTCCATCAGCTACTCCTGGCCAGTCACACGGGGGAGGTGGGTGAGGGATGGAGGGCTTAGGACACTCACAGGCCCTGCCCTGCGTCAAGGGCCCTCAAGGAGGTTCCAGATGCACTGACTTCCAGAGAAATTCTAGCCAGGGGTAATATGCTTTTGAGCATCCCAGGGGCCACTGTAACACTAAGCAGGATAGATCTGATGTCACCAGATTCTGTGATTAGTCATTTCTCCCTAATTCGCTGATAACATTGAAATGTGACATTGAGGGGTTCGTGTCATCCAACAGCCTGGCCAGAAGCAGCAGTTTCTGCAATATGAGACACTATTTACTTCTTTTTGAGTGTAAGCTATCTCCTCGAGGTTAAATACTAACTTTATACTTTAGGGGTATACCTTTTTTCCAAATGCTCTTCTATTCCTCTCTGGCTTCCAAGTAGTAGGTACCCAGTGGTCTCTGATTATGTCAAGAAGAGGCCCTCTGAGCTGGAAGGGACACTTGCATTCCAAGTGCTGCAAAAGAAGATGCCAAATGATGGCCAGTTTTCTAATTACCTAAGAGCCTGTCCTGACCGGTACATTCAAGGAGAGATACTATTAGAATCTCAGAAATGGCATCTTTTGTGCTCTGTCAACAGCTTTTTATAAAGCCCTCTCCACATTCTCTGAAAATAGAGATCTTTTCCTGTCAAATAAGGGCCCTGTCAGTTTCCTTTTACATTTCCCACCCCCAGCTCGTGGCCTGGCATGGCGTGGGCTTGGACTGGGAAAGGCCACGCCCTCATTTGCATTTTTACAGTAGGCTTTTCATGTACTTCTCCTATCCTGGTGGGGGGGGGACTTCAGAGCTGACCTTCCTGACACATGCTGTCTGACTTTACTGGTGGGTGGGGGATACAAATGTTAACAATTCACCATCACTTTGCTCTTCTCCTTAGGGTGAGATGACACATAAACAAAAAGCATCATTAGCTTCACTGTTTCCAATGGCGAGGAAAGAACTCTTCAGGCAGTACAGCCTACTCTCACCTTCCACGGTGCTGGGAAATAGGAGAACTTGACATTCATATTTTCCCATAATTCCTCAGTCTAATTCAGTACTATTTTATTTGTTCTAGTTCTGTATTTTAAACATTTTTGATTACTAGTCACAAATAAGCTTCATCAAAACCAACAAATAAAGTCTTCCAAGAAAACCAAAAGGTCATATAGAGAATATATTTTCCTTGCATTCGGTCTGATTTTCTTAAACTCATCCTGACTTCTGAAGATATTGGGTAGCTGTTCATTTTCCTGATTGTTCTAATTCAGTTGATATTATCTCGACTTCATAATTTTACTAAAAAAATGATCTGGAAACAAGGATAAAAATTTTTTAGTCTCAGTTTGCCAGCGAGATATCATTAAACAAAAGCTACACCTATAGACATGATCTGTAAGGAAGACGATCCCCAAACTCATGTCATCAAGTTTCAATCTTTAGCCAGGCCTAAATAATAAGCAAAGAAGACTATTACTGCACAACGAACTTGACTGTGCGAGAGAGAACTGCTCTGGGGTTAGCAAGTAAGTAGAAGGGTAAGGAAAAAGTTACAGACTGAAAAAAGTTAATTTACAACATTCAACATTCTTCAGTAGAATGTGGAAACCAATGGCTCCAGGTCTTATGTCATTTAAACATGACTCACTCTGTTTGTCTCGATTACAATTAAAAATTAAATTGTTCATGGGATGAGCACTTTAGACTACATACCACAGGATAATGGATTAGCTCCAGCCAAGCCAAGAGAATACACAGCCCATGATGTTAAAAGGTCTTTGGGTTCTTGGGCAAGAAATGGAAAGGAAGACAATAACCTACCTCCTGGAGTGCTATCGGTAGGAAATCTAAGCCGATTCACCTGGTTTTTAGAACTCTCAATACATCTCATCATTCTTTTAATGTTGGTGACTGAAAAAGGCTAAACCAAGGGTACATTATATAAAGAACAGGGCTGGGTGTTTTGTTGAGCAACACAGTATTTTATCACCAGATGCAAAGCAAACACACAAACTCTAAAACCCTTGTTATCTACACTCTTCCATGTGAAACCTTTGGTGTGTCAAAGAATTTCAATGTAGACCCCTTAAATGGAAACTTACTTAAGAGTTTTCCAGGATCTAAGATAATAGTGAATCTCATTTCTTCACTTTTCACTTCTGTACTATCCCACTGTATGGGCAGTAACCAGATGAGACTATTTAACTGAATCAAAAGTAAATAAGATTCGGTCACACCAGCTATATTTCAGGTCCTAAATAGCTGTATGTGGTTAGTGGCTATATTGGATAGTGCAGACTTGGGACATTTCCATCATCACAGTAAGTTCTATTGGACAGCACCGCATATACTCTGTATACCAGGTGGCAGGGGCATCTTAGTCTCAATACTGCTGGCAGATATTGACACAGAAAGATCAAGTGACCTATCTAAGGATGCACGGCAAGTGAGTCTTATAATGGAACTTAAACTGACATCTCTGGGACCCTAATCTAAGGATCTTGCTCGGTTGCTTTTTTCTTCTTTGAACCATATCTTAATGTAAAAAGTGACTTACAGCCTCCAGTTACAAATTACTTGACACCTTGGTTGGTCTGAATCAGACAGGTCATATCACAAGATCTCTTAAAGTGGAAAATAGTAGTACTTTAATTTCTAAATAGTCCATACACTCCTGCTATCACCCTTGAAAGGAATCAGTAGCTTTAGAAAGTATTTCCATAATTTTCTTTGTATGTCTGTCTTTAAATATTTCGATTAAGTAGGATTTACAGCACAGTAAAAGACAGAAATTACATTTTGTTTAGGTCATCATTAAGTCATATTGTTATTAGTCAATGTACCCAAACTGAATAAAAGGGAAGGTAGCCTAAAAAAACAACTTTTATTTTGAAAAAATAAAATGCTAAGATTTAGAACTGATCTAACACTGGGAAAGATACTAAGTGAGGATGATAATAATGATAGCAAACACTTATATATCTACTTATTATGTGCTAGGCACGTTCCAAGTGCTTTACATATATTAATTCTATATTAACTCAGTTAATCCTCACACCTATCCCATGAAACACTATTATGCTTCCCAATTTTAGGAATATGGAAACCGAGTCAGAGAGAAATTAAATAGCTTGTCCAAGGTCACAAAGTTAGGTAGAGTTAGGACTTGGACCCAAATAGTGTGGCTCCAGAGGCTGTGCTCTTAGCACCTGGTTATACTGCAATGTCACTAAACGCTGAGAAAATTACTCCTGTCATCCCAGCATCATTCAGCCAGAGCCTTTATTATCCATAATTTTAAATTCAGGAAATGTCCTCACTTCATAATCGCTGTGTATATTTTTCTTTTCTGAGTAATTCCCTGAGTATTTATTTTGCTTTTCATTAGAGTTGTGTGGAAATTATAAATAGTTTCCCTGAACTACAAATAACTGTTTAATAGTTGATGCCAAAAATGCAGCAGATATAAACATAAAATCAGACAGAGTCCCAATCCTTGGCCTAATGGACATACTGAAAAGAGACTTTTGTTTCAGAGTTATTTTCATACTCTGAACTATTTAAATGTTTTTATTTAAATAATTCCTTCCCAAATTTGTGCCAGGGGCCTATACTACGCCAAATCAAAGAGTTTATAACTACAGCTATCAAAAACATCTTATCAGATTATAAAATTTGGAAAGCTCTCAAAGGGAATTAGAAGAACTGGAGGCTTTCAAGATTTGCTTCTTTTCTAGAGAATTCTGCCTTGAAACAGTACCAAAAACCTGAAATTGACATCATAAAACTTCCTTCTGAAAATAGCCATTTAGTGGGGGGAAAAAAAGGGTTTTCTCAATTTAAGAATCTTTTTTTTCCTGGTCTTTAGTCTTTCAGTCAGTCACCTGATAACAAAACTCTAGACTGGAGTCAAGTAATCCAGTCTAATTCATTCATTTTACAAATAAGGAAACTAAAGTCTATAGAGATGAAGTGACTTGCCCCAGGTCACAGAGCTAATTCCTCAGAGCCCAAAGTGGAAGCTATTCTTTTTGACTCAGCTTTTTCTATACCTGGTAAAAGGGCAGGGGCAATTCTTCCTAAAGCTATATTCTCAGATACTGTCACGACTGTGCATCACCATGTACTAGGGTACAACTGGGCCACGTCTAGAGGGATGTCATTAGTGGACAATGATCTGGTTGCTGGCAGTGAAATGTGTTGTGCTGGGACAATAGCTCATGAAGCCAAGCGATCTTATAGGGACCTACCTGAGTTGCCAATCAATCCTCACCTGCAGAGGCCATATGACAAGGAAAAAAAACCAAACATTTTTTACTTTAAACTCTATTCCTCCTTGGAGCCAATGTCAACTTTAAAGAGAAAAAGGCAAAACACAAACAATGAAATTGAGAGATTTATTTTAAAAAGAAACTTCCAAGGAATGTGTCTGCTTCACATTCAGAGCTGATTCCAGCCTAAGTGACCATATCATCGATATCTGCAATCTGTGATCCCTGATGTTTAGAAATCATGATCCCAAAGCACTGACTGATCCCAAATCAAGAAAGAATAGTTAAATTTTATCTACTGCACTGTGTTAAGACAAGAAAGCATACTATTATTAGATTTTACAATGGTTTTCAGCCAGTATTGAAATAGAAAAAAGGAGTTTTCTGGCTAACCAGAAAACTTCTATTCCCTGAGCATCTCAACTAATTGAGGTTGGTTATAAGGAGACGGTCCTTTCTAGACAATCAAGTCTAGCGTTACAGAACTTGCCAAGAAGAAACTAAATCAATCAAAGGAAAAGATCTGCCCTCCTACCTTAAAACAATAAGATATTAAATGTGAGTGATTTTTTTCACTCTTAGAAACAATGTACAAAGTCTACACAATCACACGCATAATAAAAAAAAAATTATTAATCTCCAAATCTTCCTATGTAATTGCTAGCTGCTCTTTGGGTCAATTAAATACTAAAACAATAAATTAAGATTGCTTTAGCACAGAACAGATAGGTAAGTAGTTGAAATAATATGTATAGCAGGATGTCTCAATTCTGCTAGACTGCCTGCTCTCGTAACCCAGAAACTGGACGTTTCAGGGGACATTTCTAAGTCCACCCACGGGAAGACTCAGTTTCTTCTACTACGGGTGAACCCTGTACCCTACTGGTCAGAACTCCCCAAGGCATAGCTCAGAATTACAGGCCTGTGTCAAGCAGCAAGTAGTATATTTTGGTAGAGAAACAGTCAAATTTACTAATTCAGTGATCCCAATATGTGACTTTTCTTGAAAGAAAAAGAAAAGGCTCAGCAGCAGTAAAAACACTAATAAAAGAATGAAAATGTTAAATATGAGATAAAGGACTTGGTTAAAGGAACAAGGGAAAAAAATCTTTCTGGTTAGTAACCCAAATATCTCTCGAATGAAATTTTTAAGGTAAAAAAAATCATTTTTCAGATTACATTGCAGAAACCAATGAGTAAACAGAGTCTGCGTTAAAACTTTCATATCTTAATCCATGTGGAAAAGCAAACTATTTTTGACAATTTCATCGATTCCTGTAAAGCCTGTAGTACACTCGTCACGTGGCTAAAATCGCGTGTAGGCATTCCGTTGCTGCTGCTGTTGTAATGGCTGCTGGGCTTGCTGCTGTTGTAGGCGGATTTGCTGGGAATAAGGGTCTTCCAGGGATTTGACAAATATGGTAGTTCTGGGACCAGTCTTCCATACAATACCATTGGCGTCTTTCACTGAAGATTCCACTGTAATATTGTGTGTTCCAAGGATAGCAAAGTTCAACAGAAACTGAGTACTAAAGTAATCATTATGAGGCTCAACCCTCTGCTCCATCTCATTGGTCATATTGTCGATGGGTATCTGCAATAAAAGAATTGTTAAAAACAACAATAGCTAACATTTATCGAGTGCTTACTATGAGCTAGGTCCTGCCTGAGTGCTTATTTAAGCCATGCAAACAACCAAGAGGTACGTACTATTATTATCCTTGCTTTACAGATGAGGAAACTAAGCAGAGAGGTTAAGTAATTTCTCCAAGTTTACACAACTAATGAGTGGGAGAGCTAGGCCGGCTAACTCTAGAGCCTACTTTTAGTTATGAAGTGATACTGCCTCCTATCCTTGAGGAGAACGAACTCCTTGAGCCTTTCTCAACTCCTGCACATGCTGCCCTTTCTCCCTAGTGAAGGAGTTCAGGACATGCCACTCCAAAACATGCTGCTTTGGCATACTGATTATTTTTAACTAAAGGCACTTAAGAACAACAGACGCAGGAAGGGCTCTCTGCCCCTTTTCACCTGAAACAGGCAACAGAATCTCCCATGAGAAAGGTAGCCTCCCTATACCAGGAAGATAAATACATCCTTATCACCAGAGACTGAGAATTGACACTGAAATGGATCTCTATGAACAAACCTACCAGTCTTGCCCACTGCCCCAACAGATCTAGTCAATTCCCCACAATACACTGCCCCAAGCCCAAACCCCTTTGTCTTGTCATTTTGTCATGAATTTATCATTTCTGTGTCTAAAAGGTATATAAGCTTTCTGCTCTGGTCATTTCTTTGGGTCTCTGTTCTCTTGTGAAGACTCCCATCTACATGTAAAATTTTAGTAATACTTGTATGCTCTTCTCCTGTTGATTTCTGCCTTAATGTCAATTTAATCTTAGGCCCAGCGGAGACTCTAGGAGGATATAAAAGAAATTTTTCCTCCCTTACATTTGCATACCCAACCCCAACTTCAATTCTCATCTTCCTTTAGTCTATGAAGAGATAATCTGAAGAAACAAGATGCAATAACCTGTTTCAGGGAGTTTAAAATCTAAGAGACATAACACTAAAGGAACATAAAAAGTATATGTAAGTTAGGTTTTTTCCCTCCTAACTAGTCTGATTTTATATTTCTTAATATGGTGATTCTTCCCTCAGTATTAACTTTCGAACTTGTACATTTGCTCACTTAATCAGTGTCTTGTTCAGAATGGCAATATATGTTGTAATATAGATTTGTGGGCTCATTTATTTAGCTAGGTACTTGTGCCCTTGCCCTTCAAAGAACAGAATAACACCTGCTGGTGTACCCTTGGCTCTCCCCGAGATGAAGTATGGCAAAGAGATACTTATTCTGAGAATGCATATAAAGGTAATCTTAATGAATAATTCACTAGATTGCTCTACGTTTATGTGTGTTTCTGTTGTATAATTAATTATACAAATGCACCCTGAAGCTTTGTCTCAATAAACAGTTATCATGAGGCCAGTTTTCCAGAGACATCTACCTGTAATATTAATGAAAAGAAGTCACCAACCAATTTAATACCTTGGAATTATTTATAGGTCTTTTCCTGCTTTTGTTGTTGTTGTTGTTGCTGTTTATACATTCAACTTTATTCTAGAGTTTTTATTTCCCTCAAGACTATGTCTATCAAACAAGAACTTCCTTAAAAGGACCAGAAAACGACCTGATCTCTCTGAACAGATGATGCACTTTAAGTTGCAAACTCACCGAGAGTAACATTACAAAACAATCATGAACAATACAGCTTATTCTACCAACTTCCTGACTTAGGTCATGCCTCTCAAGGGATAAATCAGCAAGCACCAGACCAGTACTTTCCAGTTTAAATGTTTTTTTTCTTAATAGTAGAAATCATTATATACAAGGAACAAAGAGAACCATGGTTACTGTTCTTTCAAACACAAAGTGAGGAAAAAGTGGCAGACAGGGACAAGTTAACTATGTGAATTCCCATTATGATCTGTGACAACAGAGATCACGCAAACGTAATAGTTGTACTCTAAATACAGTACATGATTTTTTTCATCAGTCACCAAATATTTACTGATTGTCTATATAAGGCGCCATGTTTTATGTCACGAAAGTCAAAAGAGAAGACGAGAAGAGAATGAAGGCAGAACCTTATCAGATTAGGCAGTGGCAGAAAGAGTAAGTTACCAAAGTAAAGGTGAGGACGGCTTAAACTAGACCTTCCTTTGGCTTTTTAGCCTAAAACCACCAAAGAGAATAAAACACTCCCTTTTTATATCTTTACTGATAGCCCTTTCCTTGCGATAAAGCTCAATTCAGGCATGCCTACTGCAATAAACCTGGACACAACCAATTTAGCCATCTGAACAGTCTGTTCACACAACTGTGTACTTGATCCCATGCCCCACTTACTGTGAATAAACCTGCAAGGAATTGGAAGGAGATGTTTAAAGGAACGAGCATTCTACATTTGGAAGACTGGTATTTCATGGGCACAGATTCAGAACCTTAGCTTTGGCGAACAAACTAAAAATGATTTTGGTTAACTTACTTCATGATTTCTCAAAATGGCAAATTCCCATGGTTATATCCATAAGGAAAGATTTTACTTTATCTGACCACTGTATGTCAATGCTATCTACTTTTTTTTTTTGAAAATGCTAAAATTTACTTAAAATAGAAAAAAATAACCAGATGTGTTCTTTTGGGGGAGTGGGGGCGAGGGAGACGCTTATTCTCCACTCTTGACGCCTCCCGTCACATGGCGGGACCTTTTGTCAGATGAACAGTGCTGGTCTCCAGGGCAGGTGGATCCTGCTGACTGTAAGTTTCAGGGTGGGAACTGGCACGGGGAGCTCAGCACCTTCTCGTTCCTTCTTCTCTGGGCTTCCGGGTACTCTTTCCTGCCATCAGTTTTACAGGGGCAGGCTCTTGTGTGTACTGGCTGAGACTGGGTAGGAAAATTCACTTTAAAGGTACAAGGCTAGGAAGTCCTTGCCACCAGGCACCTGAGCTAGGATTCTCACGGCTCTAGTAACACTCATAGTCTGCTCTCTGCCTGGATGCTTCGTTTATCAACTGGTTCCAGCAGGGAAAAGAGATGTGTTGTTCATTAGCACCTCAGACCCCAATGTGTACTTTTAACTCATGCCCATCTGATCCCTTGGGAAGAACTGCAATCTGCTTAACCGTGAAAAACGCTGGAAAACTTCCATCAATGAGTTGATAAAATTCACATCACAAATCTGCCTCTTTTCTAAATTACCTTGTAGTCTTGTCCAGATTTACTCTGTAGCGTGGAAGAAACATTCAGACAGACAGACTGAATTTTGCGAAAAAGTCCTGGTTTGGATCCATGCTGAACCACTCCCTCCACCTTCAGCGCCAGCTGCTGGTTATTTTGGACAGCGATGGGCTCTGCAGGGTTCCGTGGGGATGGTGACAGAGCAAGCTGGAATACCAACATTAAAATAAACGCTAACAACCAAGAACAAGCTTCCTTCCAACAAACATGTCTATGCTAATGGTTAGTTATAGGTTAAAACACCACACAAACACACGTGCACACGCCCGCGCGCACACAAACACCCTAATGACCCGACTGCTGACAAACCAGAGAGATGTCACCTTTAAAGTCAAAAGTTGCTTATCCCTAATGCCTCCTTTAAATATCCCAGTTTTGTGTTGTTTTTGTACCCCAAACCCCCGTTCTTTTTGAGGGTAACAGAGGATTAGAGAATAGCAAAGGCACTGTTCTCCCAATTTCTGGGGTGGGGGGTACATTTCTTTGACAATAAACCAACTCTAGTAGTGAAAAAAACTGTAAATTGTCTTGTCTAGCTGCTGTCTCTTTGGTCTTAGGTAATTTTAAATTGACTATATTCAAAGGCAACTGAACTTGAATTCTAAGATTACATACACAACCAAGTACCATAGTATAAAAGTCAGTTTCTACACATGAACCAAATAACATTTTAAACCTCTCATTAGCGTAGTTTTTCTTTAAAAATATATTAAAAATCCTCAATACATTTCAACTATAGAAAGTCAAGTCTTGTTAAACGAAAAGATAAAAAAAATTGGGTCTTTTTGATAATGCTGAGCCGTTGAAGTAATCAACTCTGGAAACCTGCCCCCTTAGGACTTCAAATCTAGCTAATTAATTTTCCTTATTATTCAGGTCATTTTGAAATGGCATGCTTTGTTGTTTGTTATTTGCAACCAAAAGCATCAGAATGGGTGCAAAAGTGCATGGAAGATATTTACTGACAGGGATAATCCAGGAAATCTTTCAAAAGTGGCAATTTCTCCGCTTTCCCTAGAATTCCCAATTCTTTGAATCAAAAACAGCTTTTGAATTTTAGTGGCTTAAATATATTAAAATACTAACTCTACTCATTAGCCAGCTCCTCAAAACTTGTTATTCAAAGACAAAAGTACTTTGGAGGTAGGCCTGGAGATGTTTTACTAGACCTGAATCATTCAAAGTTGGGTCTGAATAGGCTGATCAGAGGTGGACTCAGTTCAAGAACTTTGCAGGCTACTATGATGAAAACCACTCAATTTATTCTTGGAGTAGAGAGCCAAGGGACAGAGCTCCAGGTACCCAAACGTGTGTCTCACAGCATTTGGTACTGACAGGTATTCCACTTCCTTCACCAAACCAGCTGGTAAAGGGAAGAAAGGCTTACGACTAAAGGGCATAAGTTTCATCAAAACCAAAGGTAAGATCCTGAAGAAGAGCCATGTCCCTCCCACTTAACCTGTGGAAGATAACTGAGTTTTTAATCTATATTAACCTCAGTATTCTTCCTATATTACCTTAATGCTGGTAGACTGCAGTTTCTGGAAAAAATATCTCTGAAATGAAAGAGGAACTTTCAGCAAAGCAATGATGGCATTGCAGAGGCATGCTGTATGCTAGTGGGGGGGAAAAAAGAGAAACTGAATCAAAAGATAATAAATGTCCAAATTTCATCAAGAAATGGTACTTTCTAGAAGAAATTTAAAAACTACCAACACTTGCATAGATAACAAAATCAGTAACAATAATACCACCAGACTTGAGTTACCATTTAGCATCTACTTAGTTTCTTAGGGTGCAGCTCAGAAGGAACATGAAAATAATTTAATCAATGTCTCACACAGATGTGTGTTTACTTCAAAGATAATCTTTACGGTCTCCCTTAGCAACTAATCTCAGTGTCAAACAGTTACTTGTTTTAATTCAATTCAGCAAATATGTATTGACAATATTATGTGGAAAGCTGTATGTCAAAGAGTGTCCTTAAAATCTAATCTCTTTAACATTATATCCTGCCGATTTCTTCTAAAACACTTGCTAAACTGATGAGAGAACAGAATGAGAAGAGCAGGAAATGGAAGAGAGCTACAGGGAATACCAGCACCTAATGTGCAGGCAGGGCAAGAAAAACTCTCCAAGGAGTGAAGTTCAAAGACAGGGTGTTATGGACTGAATCCGCGTTATCTTCTCCAAATTCCTATGGTGAAGCCCTAACTCTCAATGTATTTGGAGGCAGGGGCTTTGGGAGGTGACTAGGTTTAGATGAGGTCATGAGGATAGGGCCCCATGATGGGATTAGTGTCCTTATAAGAAGAGACAGACCAGAGCTCGCTCTTTCTCCGACACATGAGGACACAGTAAGAGAGCGGCAGTCTGCAAGCCAGCAAAGGGGACCTAACCAGGAACTGGACTGGCTAGCACCTTGATCCTGGACTTCTCGGCCTCTAAAACTATGAGAAATGAATGTTGTTTAAGCTACCAAGTCTATGGTATTTTGTTATAGGAGCCTGAACTAAGACTCTAGAGAATGGCCAGACAGGGAGGAGAATATCTGGGTGAGAATGTGTCAGTCTATTCTGTGACTGGGAAGTCAGAGGAGAAGACTAAATAAATAGCCAGTGCTCAGCAGAGCCAAAGGCAGCAGAAATCAGTAGGCTAAAGGTGGACAAGTATACTAAAAGGTATCAATGACACCACTTGGTAGGAACTGATTTTCTGCCGGTCAGATAACAAGCCCAGTTCCTTCTGTTTCAATTAGCCAGTGGTTCTCAACCCTGGTGGCATAACAGAATCACTTGGGAGCTTTTAAAAATGCTAATGCCTGGGCCTCAACTGCACAGATTCATATAGTTAATTGGTCTAAAGTGGGGCCCAGATACTGATGTAGTTTTTAACAAGCTCCCAAAGTGGTTCTAACGTGTAGCCACGTTTGAGAATAATTGCAACTTCAGTTAACTTGTTAAAAAAGAAAAAGAGTTTTATCTGCATTCTGGCAGAGCAGATTTGACATGTTAATGTGACTATGGAGCAACTACAGATGAGCTACGTGCTTTCATGGATCATTATCTCATTTTATCCTTATAACAATGGGAGGTAGGTACTATAAACTGTTATAAAACAGGCACAGAGGAAACAGGCACAGAGAGGTTAATCTGTTGGAGTCATACAGTTTTAGTAAGTGCCAGAGATGGATAAAAACCCACTTCCACGTCATAAAAACTCAAGTAAACAAATGCCACTTACCATATAAGAAACAGGGGTATATTTCCGATTGAGTGATTCCACCTCCTCCAAGACATGATTATACACAGACATCATTCTTCTCTCATATTCACTATCAGCATGGGCTGTTCCAGTAGATCCATATTCCTGGAAACTGAAGTCAAAATCAACATCAACTAATGAACCAAAATAGTAACTATATTAATGTCAAAATGTGTCAGGTACTTTCTACACATTCTCATTTCATCTTTAAATTAAGTACATACTGGTAATTTCATTTCATAGATGAGGAAAAAGGCTTGGAGAGGTTAAGTAATTTTGCCTTCAGTCACATAACTAGTAAGTGACAAGGTGAAATTCAAACCCACACCTGACTTTAAATTATACAAGTCTTAATCGGTTGTTAAGGAGTATAAAAAAGTATTTAAACCTTGTCTCTGAAGTCATTCTCTTACTGTTTAGGCAGTAGAAATAAAGGTTAAGTACAAAGGAATCATGGCAGACTGAATAAGAAGTTGGAATAGAAAAATGTAATGGACGAGCATCTCAAAATATTTTTTTTCTGATAATCCTGAAAAGTTGGTATGAGGTAGATAACATTCATGATTACAAACATCTCCCCGACTCTATCTCACGCTTATTGATACTGGCTCAGACACTCTGTTAGCTGCTAGAAATAAACAGTTGAATAAGACAAGGTCTCTTCTCCAAAAAAACCTTCTAGGCTATGAAAGAGATACATAGATTTTGTAAAAACTACAGTGAAACATCAATGTCATGCCTCACTTGAGGTTCACTTCAGCAGTAGGTCTTTCTTTACATGGAAGGCACAAATATACACTATCAAGAATGGAAGTTTTAGAAGGAATCTACTCCTTGCAGTTGTACACTTGCAAATGAAACCCAAAGAACTCGCCCTTCAAGGTACAAGCTTTTTTCCCCCCAATTTTTCATTGCTATGAAGGACAAAGTTTAGGGAGATGCTTTTGGGGATGAAAAAGGGGATGGAAAAGAGTGAAGAGAAGTGGTAGCAAGGGGAGGGGGTGAGAGAGCAGTATGTGCGAGCTAGCTAGATAACTCCCTTCACCCCATCCCTGCCGACCATGTGCCCATCTCTCTGATAAAAAGTTAATCAAGAGAAACACTAATTTCTATTATGTCAACCAGTAGTGCAATGATGTTTGTGTTATAGGACGTTACATGAGTATGGCACGATGAGAAATAATGTGAGCCTGGAAGTATCAATTAATTGGCAAAGACTGGAAAATACAGAGGTTTAAGAACATCTTCCAATTTAAAAGGGAGGAGCTTATTAAAAAAAAAACAAACAAACCAACACACTACTAGTCAAACACTGTAAACCAAGGAGAAAATAAACATAGACGACAGAAGGATAAATGGAAAAATAAGTTAAAAATACTAAAATTAATCAGATGAGTGAAGAAAAAAAAAAATAACCAGGTAGCCTAGTCCAAGAGAAGGCAAGGAATCTGGTTATTGCCCTGAAAAGAAATGGTAAGTCCACGTTTTAGGGTAGAGAAATTTAAAATGCATTGTTGACTATATTATTTTTGAAGAATCTGGTCTTGGAATCACAGGCCTTACTAGATTGGAAATTATAGACAGTTGAAAATGCATATTCCAAAAGAGAATACTATAATGGGAAAAAACAATGGATTATTCTTTTATAAATACTTTGAAAAATTCATTCGTTAATAGGGGAGGGGAGAAAAATTTTAATAAAGCAAAAACAGGAATGTCTTTTTGTTTGAGAAACCAAATTATAAAAATTTCAAGTTCATGCCTTATTATATAATTAACTCAAATTTTCATATCCAACTTTAGTTACAATATACAAGAAGAAAATGTTCAAAAAGAAGAAGAAAACATTCAAATTCAAATAATTTCTTCTCAGTTATTTTTCCAAGTCAATGTTGGGAAGACAGGGGGCAGGAGGCAAGTAAACAATGTGGTCAAAAAAATCCAGGTTTTGTTACTAGCTGTGTGACCTTAGGCAAATGCTGGAGAAGCTCTTCTTCTTTGTTTCTTCTTCTATAATAACTCTTCCAAAACACTGTTGTGATGATTAGTAAGATAACATATCTGAAAGTATTCTTTAATGTAAACTATTATTAGAAATACCTTGCAGATTCCGGGTCCAAAATCAGAGCTTCTATTGCGTGAGATATCAGCAAACAGCTCTGCTGCTGTCTGGATTAATGTTAAGGTTATACCTGAAAATAGACAAATCCACTATAGCCTTTATATTATCTGAATATTAAATAAGTCAACATGAGGATCATACTTTTAGTGTAGGTAACCATATATTATAGACTCAAATAGTCTAGGGCTTTTTTTTTTTTAAGGGCTATATGTTGTCTGAAATAATGATTCTCAAATTCTGTCCCAGGGTACTTCAGAGGCTGCCTAATGTGAGAAGGGGGAACCAAGCAACAGGCTCTGTGATTCAATCACAGAGACTGTTTTTAATCTGTCTTAGATATGGGGGTTTCATTGACAAAAGCTAACAATAACAAAGTCTATGGAGTGGACTCTAAGCTGGGGCCCAAGGGGTCTGCTGACCTATCTGAAACTATGCAAATTTTAAGGGGTACGTGCATATATGCCTTTTTAGGGGAGAGGGTCCACAGCATTCATTAGGTTTTCCATCAGTAAACTGAAATGCCAAGAACTATGGAGTTATAGGTCCTAAAACTGAAAAACAATTTATCTCTTCTTTCCTTTCAAAAAGGATTTGAGGCTGCTAATAATATGGAAAACTTAAAGAGGGCTCAGGGGACAAAAGTGATGACCAAAACTATTGAATAGATCTTTAACAAAGGTGATGGGAACTAGGGTTATTAGCTATGAAAAAGGAAGGTGAGGCAAAACGGAAAATGGTTCTCTGGTGGGAAGATATTTTGTGTTATCTGTTGTAGCTCAATTATGTACCAAATATGCAACACTGCTAGGACTTGGGTTGTGGATGCTCTTTCTGGAGTTGGAGAAAGACCACCATTGAGTCACCGCTTTTAAAAAAGCCTGCTTAAAGCTGAAAAGTAAAATTATACTGATCATTTTAGATTCCAAAGGAAAAAATTATTAATTATAGTAAATCTACAGGCGGATCTGATATTTTTTAGTTAAGCATATCTGAATTATGTACTCCATGTTTACAAGAATACTTCAAAAGAACAGAAATACTAAGGCAAGTTTAGGATACAGCTCTACATTTCTCAAAGTTGCTGAATCGGCATCAAAAGATGCCTGATAAAGATCTCCATATCGGGAAGCAAGGCTTCGGAATTCTTCCATGGACTGTTTCATCTATAAAGAAGGAAAAATATTAATCGTGATAAACAAACATGCTATCATTATTATATAAACAAAAAAAACACATTTTACCTTAAGTTCTATTAAAATAATTAATATGGTTATAAACATCTCAGTTTCTTTAAAAATTATATGTCCCTTCTGTTTATATATATACACGTAGCATCTAGTGAGACATCATCAATCACTTTGTTATTCTAATAAGACATCAGCCTATTTTTGGCAAGACAGATGAGTTGATAAGAATTTGATTTTAATGTCTCTGAGTCAAACCACTGATTTTTAAAGTTGAGAATTTTTCATCTCACAACTACCTCAAAAACCTCTAAAGTGTAAATAAAAACTGCACTGAAAATAAAGTTAAGACATGCCTGATTGGAGATGCGACCACACCTCTGAAGGTCATTCCCTAAGGTCATGGCAATTGTTGTGGCAATTGCAGGTGGGGGGCTTGTCTTTAGGCTATTACAAGTACAGATAAGTTGCGAGAAGGCTTGTAGAAGGTCAATCCTGAGTTTTACAAATTCACACTGAAAACTTAAAGGATTCAGTGGTGTACTGGCAGCCTGGAAAAAAAAAAAAGATATATTTAAGACAAGATAAACACAGCAGCAAGATGGTGCAGTACACAAATGAATTTTAAAGGCAATATTAATGTCCCATTTCCTAAGCTGGATACTGGGTATACTTGGATATATTTGTTGTGTTTTCTTTATATACCCTATATAATATATATGTAGATATTATACCTAATCGATATTTAATAAAAACAAAAATAAAAAATAAATTAAAAACCCACCACTGTAGGCAGAATGCTGAGATGGTTCCTCAGATTGATGCCCACGGGTATCCACACTTTATTTAATCTCCTCCCTTTGAGTTTGGGCGGAACCTGTAAAGTGCTTCTAAGGGAAAATGGCAAAGGTGATAGTTTTTGAGGATCTCATGTAGGTCCCTAATGAAGTGAGTTCATATTAATAAAGGGAGATTATTCTGAGTAGATTTCTCCTAATCTGGTAAGCCCATTAAAAGAGGCTCTTGAAGGTGAGAGATTCTCCTGTTGGCCTTGAAGCTTCCACAAGTTCCACAGCTGTGAGGAAATGAATTCTTATACATGACTTTAGAAAAGGACCCTCAGCATCCTTGAACCTTAGATCAGTCACAGGTCAGAGAGTAAAAGGGCAGTCCATGTTCATACCTTCTTGGTTAAAAAGATAGAAAGCTATCATCAAATCCACACTTGCCAAATGTACAGAGTAAATACAAAATGTTTAAAAAAACTCTGACAGCACAGTATAATCAGAAACCCGAGAAGTTCCAAATGACTGTAGGGCTCACGCTGCCTTCCCTCAGACTACTCTCAAACAGAGAATCGTTTCCTGATTTTTTTTTTTTTTTTTTATCCATATAGTTGTGTATGGCATGCAGCAAATACTTATAAGTCTGTTGAAAAAAAGAACTCCATTTGAAAAAAAGATAATTTGAGGCTCAACAACCTGCCTTGGGTCACAAAGTGTTAATGGCAGAGTAGAGACTAAAACAAGAGTCTTCTGTTTGTCAATGAGTACTTTCGTCCTATGTCAGAATTCAGTCCTTAATTACTGCCAAGCCTCATTAAATACACATACCACACAAATCATTAAAAGACTATTAAATATTCAACAGGGGTTTTCATAATATTAATTCGATCTGCCTCACAGTTTTGTGGGCCCGTTTCACAGTTTTCATCATTTACTATACTGAACAATTAACAATTTTCTGCTCTATATAAACTAGAAAATAATTCAACTGATTGGAACCAATAACTGTAACTTTTGATTTTCTGAGGCATTTATTAGCCTGATAACAGGCAACGACAATCTTTTCAGATAATAATCAAGAGGAAAGAATCATAGTAGTCAATGCTACCCTTTAAAATGGAGAGAAGCCGTTCCTATACTCCTGTTTTAAAACAGCAATCAATCATAGCCAAAAAAATCATAATTCAAAAGATATGTACCCATATTCTGAATATCCTGTTTTGTGTGTGTGTGTGTGTGTGTGTGTGTGTGTGTGTGTGTGTGATCTGTTTATTCTTTGTTCTGCTTTGAAGCATTTCTTTTGGGATGCTCATCATTAAAAATATCTTAGATTATGTGATAAATGTATATAAACAGGTACCAAAAGTTTTATGGTCCCATCTAAAGACATGCAATTTTAAAAGTTGTGTGACAATAGTTAAAAAATGCTTAATGTTAATTATGTAAGCTCTTTACTTTTAAGGGGAAAAAGTCCTTGCATTAATACAGAAAATGCTCATTTTAGGGAACAGGTTCTTACTTAGGAATATAACTGATTTCAAAGAAACAAGAAATGTTAAGAGTCTGCCTTCTCTGCAATGCCCTTACTTTCTCAGCAGAGAAAATGGAAAGTTTAGCTGGCTGTTAATTTGAAGTAGGAGGCTATTACAGAGGAATAAAAAGTGACACATTATGCATGCTTGATAATTTCTTCTTTACCCACAAAGCAAGAAACTCTAGTTTCTTAGTGAGTAGCTGCCAGGTGTGAGATGGGTGGGAGGTTTGTGTTTGATGGTGGTCGTGCCCCAGGCTGGGGTCTTACTAATAGGATTCTGGAAAGGGAGGAGTCTATCTCCACTTATCCTTTCTACATGGATTCAGCAATCTTATGTGTTTCCTGGTACTTGATAAAAACAAGATAAACTTCCACCAATCTATGAATGTTAAAAAGTGGGGAAAGGGTTAAAGATTTACTTCCATGTCCTATTTATGACTTTAATATTGCCAAATATGTATCAGCAGGTTTTTCAATGTAATTAAAATAGAATAATAAAAGAAGAGAGATCATTTTCATGTAAGTCGTCATCACCAACGGAGAATTAAAAGGACTTACCGTTAGGGATGCAATCCCTTTGTGGTAGAATTTTAAAGACTCAGCAATGCAAGAAAGTGCTGAACTATAATTTTCCTTTTGCAATCCAGTGAGACACTGTTCTGCATGTGAGAACTCCTTCAAACTATTCAGCCAGAAGTAGAAATGTTCTGAGGCAACCTGAGTCAGCAAACTCTGATAAAGCTCTTTGGCCATGTCATGATTACCCTGGAAAAAAAAAAAAGAAAAGAAAAGAAAAGAAAAATAAAGAAAAAGAAGAAAGAAAAAGAATTAGTTGATGTAGCAGCTAAAAGACAAACCTAAATCCTGGATAAGCTTGAACAGTCATTCCTCATATTATATAATTCTTTGAGACTCAGTCTAAGTATTTCCTCAGAGAAATATGCTGAGCTGCTTTTACGTAACCTAATGCCTGCAGTTCTTCACTAAAAACTTCTGAAGAGAAAATGAATGGAATTAACTATAACCCTGTGCTGGCTGGAAAATTACTGCTTGGCCCATGGGAATATAGGCTATCGCCCATGGGAACATAGGCTATCACCCATGGGAATATAACATTCTAACAATAAGCTTTCTGCTTCTGTACCCCCACTTGCACACCCGATCTGTGGGTTGACAGGTAGTGAATAGGAGAAAAATAGACCTTTGTGTTTAAGACAGAATGAGGAATGGGATTTACGGCTTAAAAGCCCTGTACCTCTACATTTCGGGGCTGCTTAATTTGGGGTCTGTGTACCCGCGGCAGACCCAGCTGGCTGAATAAAGAGTGTGATTCCTATAACTCACTGATTTCTGGTGGTCTGTGTGTCTTTCGGGGGCTGGTGGCTACAATATTTGGAGGCCCCAGCGAGATCTCAGGGAGTGGCCCTGGGATCTAAGACCGGACCGGCCTCCGAAGCGGTTACTGTCCCTGTTATGGATTCAAAGGGGTGGCCAACCTGAGACTTCCAGGGCCCTTGAATGCTGTGACGGGTCAGTACAATCGTCAGGGATGCAACTTTTAGGACGCGCTCTTTATTCCTGGTCCCAACGGGAATCTAGAATCTCTGAGGCCTTGGTGTCTGGATAAAAGGTACCTTCCTGTTTCTGTTGACCGGTCAGTGGAGAGACTGGACACAGTCATATCTCCTAGACCATGGCCAGGCTGCAGGACGCCACCTCCTGTGCCCTGTTTTCCGGTTTTGTCTATTGTCTTTGGTCTTATCTATGTTGTAGGTGGCGGACTTCTTTGGGTCCACCTACACTCCGGTAATTGTTCTTGTCTGAGTGTCTGTTTTGTGTTTTCTGCGCAAGTGATGGGGGGAGTCTTGAGTTCACAGGAGAAACCCTTGGGGTGTCTTCTCTGACATTTCAAAGAAGGGTTTGTAGAGGGAGCTGATTATGGCATAAAGTTTTCTCCAGGCAGACTAAGAACATTGTGTGAAGTCGAGTGGCCGTCTTTTGGTGTAAACTGGCCTCCAGAGGGCTCCTTTGACAAGGGTTTAGTGAGGAACGTTTGGAAGATTGTCACAGGAGACCTGGGACATCCTGATCAGTTTTCCTACATGATCAAGGGTTAAACCTTGTTCAGAACCCCCCTCCTTGGCTCCACCGGTGTGCTCTCTCTCTAGGAGTGCGAGTTTTAGTTGTAGGTACCCCGAAATCTCCAGGACAGCCCAGTTCCTCAGTCCTCCAATCTCCACCGGAGGACAGTGACTTTCCCCCACCCTATAATCCAGGACAACACAGGCCCAATAGCACCACCTCACCTCCCCAGGCGCGGGCAGGTAACCCTTAGGGGCCTCCTGCTCCTGCTCTGGGCGGGGCACCGGCCGATACCACCACCCTGGCCGTTCTCTCTGGCGAGAAGCACCACCCCAGGGGCATCACACAGACAGGCCCTTTATGGTTTACGTGCCTTTCTCGACTAGTGACCTGAACAACTGGAAGGCACAAAATCCGCCTTTCTCTGAGAAACCCCAGGCATTAATAGGACTCTTAGAAAGTGTCTTTCAGACTCACTGCCTCACCTGGGACAATTGCCAACAGCTTTTAATTACCCCCTTCACGGAGGAAGAACGCGGACCGAACGCGGACTGAAACACAAAAGATAGCTGTGGTAGGGAGGAGAGTTGATGAAGCAGGGGAACAGATTGAGGAGGAATTTCCCTCCACCTGCCCAGACTGGGGACACAATTCTCAGGCAGGGAGAATGGCATTAGATCGGTACCACCAAATTCTAACTGAGGGAATTTGGATGGCTGCCCATCAGCCAACTAACCTTTCTAAGGTAAATGAAGTTATATAAAAAAAAACTAAGGTAACTTAAGTTATACAGGCAGGGACCTCAGGAATCCCCTGGAGCGTTTCTTGAACGAGGCATACCGGATATACTCCCCCATTGATCCTGAGGCCCCTGAGAACCAGCAGGCAATTAATATAGCCTTTGCTACTCAGGCAGCCCCTGATATCTGGCGTAAATTGCAAAAAATGAAAAGGATTTACAGGAATGAACCTGTCTCAACTTGTTGAGATAGCCCAGAAGGTGTTCAACAACAGGGAGGCACCGGATGACCCCAAACGTATGGCTAAAATCCAAAACTACTGTTATCAACCCAGCCAATCCGTTGCCAGACCCAGACCCCAAGACCCCCCTTCATGACTACACAGATTTCACTGACGCTGTGTGTTCCTTGCAGCCAGACCTCAAAGACTCCCCTCTGCCTGAGGCCGATGAAGTTCTGTTCACGGACGGGAGCAGCTTCATGCAGGAAGGAAGGAGGTATGCTGGGGCACTGATTGTAACTCTAACCGGCACCATCTGGTCACAAGCTCTTCCCCATAAGACTTCTGCCCAAAAGGCAGAACTCATCGCCCTCACTAAGGCAGTAAGATGGGGAAAGGATAAGGCAGTCATAACATACACTGACAGCCGATATGCCTTTGCCACTACACATGTAAACGGAGCCATCTAAAAGGAAAGAGGGCTTCTGACTTCAGCTGGGAAGGACATCAAGAACAAGGGAGAGATCTTAGCCTTACTTGAAGCCATATAGATACCTAAGACTCTTGCTATTGTTCTTTGTAAAGGACATCAAAAAGAAAATAGTCCTGAGGCTAAGGGAAACTGATGAGCCAATGCAGAGACAAAAACAGCGGCTACAAGGCCAGTGGGGCTCCCACCACATCTACTGACCATTGTCCCTTACCCAGAACTGCCTCCATCTCCAACCTATACAGCGGAAGAAAACATATATTTTCAAGACAAGGGAGCCACTAGGAACCAACAGGGGTGGTGGACGACCCCAGATGGAAAAATCAGGCTCACGGGCCCTTGGAAGGACTCTCCTCCACCAACTACACCAGACCACACACCTAGGGCGAACTAAGATGCTCCAGAAGGGAGAAGAGCCACAGAGGAGATTGCCTCACGATGCCCAGCTTGTGCCCAAGTTAATCCAAAGGGGAAGATAGAAGAACCTAGGCATAGAGAAAGAGAAACATCCGGGGGACCACTAGCAGTAGATTTCGGTAACTCTGACTGTGGGGGGCTGCAAATATTTACTTGCTTTTATAGACACCTTTTCAGGATAGGTAGAGGCCTTCCCTACCAGGAAAGAAAAGAGCTTAGTAGTTACTAAGAAACTACTACAAGAAATTCTCCCTCAATTTGGTCTCCCTGGAACTGTAGGGTCGGATGACGGGCCAGCCTTCTTAGCAAAGGTATCACAACAATTGGCTAGCTACCTAAATTTGCAATGCAAACTCCACTGCGCCTACCGGCCCCAAAAAGTTCCTGCCAAGTAGAGCGAAT
>NW_006432945.1:3261856-3280497 GCF_000325575.1 Pteropus alecto
ATGAAGAATCAAGGATTTGATTTTCTGCTAAGGCCAGTGGGGAATGTGCTGGCTGGAAAATTACTGCTTGGCTATCACCCATGGGAACATAGGCTATCGCCCATGGGAACACAGGCTATCACCCATGGGAATATAACATTCTAACAATAAGCTTTCTGCTTCTGTACCCCCGCTAACACACCCGACCTTACACACCCACAGGTAGTGAACAGGAGAAAAATAGATCTTTGTGTTTAAGACAGAATGAGGAATGGGATTTAGGGCTTAAAAACCATGTACCTCTACATTTCAGGGCTGCTTAATTTGGGGTCTGTGTACCCGCGGCAGACCCAGCTGGCTGAATAAAGAGTGTGATTCCTATAACTCACTGATTTCTGGTGGTCCGTGTGTCTTTCGGGGGCTGGCGGATGCAACAACCCAAGCCTAGAATTTTAGTTCAAAGTAAATACTGACATTCTGTATGAGCTCTTTAGTGGAGTGGGGAAAACTCCAGTAAGCTCTATCAAGTGACTATTGGGAGTACTGTGCCTGCCTCTAGAGAGGACTGGGGAGGGTAGCTGCTGGGAGGAATGTAAATGCAATTTAATGCCTAGAGGCCAGCTATGATCAATGTCCTACAATGCTTGGATGCTTGGGACACTTGGTTATAATAAAGAACTGTCCTGTCAATAGCAGTCCTCTGTCATTTGAAACATGTGCTTCAATCAACTAGAAATAATGCTTCTCCAACTTTGCTCTCTGGACTTACCCCAAAGGATTTTTATATTCTCTGAGCTCTGTATTTCCTTTCGAACAAAATTAATGAAAATTGTTAGGCATTCCATACGCCTGAGGAGGAAGCAGAATACTAAAACTTTCCCGTTTCCACATAAGAATGATAAGCTTGGAGAGAGGTGTAAGGATGTGGTGTACTGATAAAGGGGGATGAACACGATGGGTGGGAGGCAGCGGTGGTTATGAGAGTACTGGGTAAAACGAAAGTGGTGCGAACAACCTACACATACAAAGAGCTCAGATTTTAGAATTACTGTGCCACTTCCCAATAACAACATATATGTCATATGTTAAAAATGAGGTCCTTTCTTTCATCATCTTTCAATACTGTGAAAAGTTAAAAATGAGGTCCTTTCTTTCATCATCTTTCAATACTGTGACTAAGAAGTTCTTCCATCTTTATATTCAGTTTTAACTAGGAGTAACAATCATACAATCTAAGGTTTGTAACCCGCCATTTTTACCAACCCAGTTCACACAGAAGGATCCCACGTACCATTCTGGATGCCTGTCTGGCGATTCGGTACACAGTCCACCCATTGGAGACACTTTCGAGCTGCTGTTTAATTACTGCCTTTACCTCAGGAGAGAGTGCTTTCTGACTGGCGACAAAAATCACAGTGGCCAAACTCACCTAACATTGAGCAAAAAGTAAGGCGATCAAAAAGTCATGTATTTCTATCTAATGTCATAACTTTAACCAAAAGGGAGAAAAACTAATTAGAGCTCATTAAAAAAGAACAAAATTTGCTTTCCTTTGACATTTAATTTTTTACCTTGAAGTCATTAAGTAATATATTCCACTGCTCAGGGCATTGTTTATAATAGCAAATAATTGGAAACAATGGTCATAAATGTGGATAAGTAATGATAAAAACACACAATGAAATACTATACAGCACTAAAATGGATAAACTAGAGGTATATTTACTGATAGCACTTATGTAAAGTTAAAAATACACAAAAAACATAGCATTTTACTTAGGCTACATACTAAGGTGGTAAATGTATAACAGGCATGGGAATGGTAAACACCAAATTCGGAATAGTGGTTACTTTGGGAGAAGGGAGTTATACAGGGAGGTATAATTCAACTGCACTAGTAATATGTTTTTTTAAGCTAAGTGATGAATACAAAAGTTTTCACTGTATTATTCTTTACATTTTTTGAATATTATGTTTCATAATTTAAAATTGCCTTAAAGTAGTACTAACAAAAAAGGGATAAATTTCATTAGTTGAAAATGCTGCTTCAATAAAAAATAAACTTGGCTAACTGCTTCTTAGCATTCCAAAGCTGATACAGACAAAGGTCCATACATATTGTGATAACAGTATGATGTCATTTCCATGACCACTGCCACTTGGTCAGCAGAGTAACCCTTTCCTGATAGAAAAAGATGAGATGGGACAACCTTTCATACAGCTCCCCCTGGAGGATTAAATATAAAACAGGCTTGAGTAAGTAATTTCATTAAGCTTTTTCTCAAGCCCTAAACTCAGCTGACCAGAAACAATATGGAGGGGCCAACTTAAGGCTTCCATCTAATTTATGCCTGTTTAGAATGTAGCCTCCTCTCAGCCTTGGAGAACTTTCAACTAAACATTATTAAAATGCTTCCATGTCTTCTGTTTCTTTCTAAGCATGCACCTTTCCCAATCCCAGGCCTATATTGAAACCTAAAGTGGATCCTAAATAGCCAAAGAGGTCCTCGATTGGAAAAGAGGAATCTGGGCTAATTTATGGTCACTGTCATTATTAGGTCTTTAACATATATTTTTGGAAGCACAAAAAGGGGTTCAGATCTTATTTATCTGCTCTGTATAAAAAAAGAAAAAATCTATTTCATTTTGTTCTTTGCAATAAAACAAAAATATCAGATGGAAGGCTTTGGTTATACTAAGATGACTTGATAGGGCTTAGGAAGAAAGAAGTTTTAGATCTGAACTAAATAGGGCTTTCTAAATCAAAAGTGGAAATAGTAAAAAGCTTACGGTTCCAATTCTATTTTAACTTTGGCATACCCTTGGTCTCAGATAATTAACTTTAACTTGTTGTTTTGCTTTTTAAGTAAAGTCAAACAGTAATGTTAACTTCTTGAAGTAATTCTCATAGATCAGACCCTATTTATTCATCCATCCACGGCAGGATCAAAAAGTGGCTCTTTACCAGAAGTTCCTGCTGCTTGTCTGTGGCTGATCGTCCAATCACCTTGTAGAGTTCCACGAGGTCACCCAGCATTCCATCACCCAGCACCGGCAGCTGCATGGCAATGGCAGCCAGGCAATGGCACATCAGGATCCGGGCAGCATCCTGAGCACTGTGCAACTGAGTCAACAAGGTCTCAACCACTGACTGGCTAAGATGGGGTCTGCCCTTGGCCAGCTTCACCATACAGTTCAGAGCAATCTGCACAGTGAAAAGGAAATGGATCAGTTATAACCTTCACTGAAGGTATTAAGTGAACCTTTAAAGAACCTTGTATAAGTTACTGAGAAAAATCGAAGAAAAGGTTTTTTTTGTAGACGTAACATTTTTCTTCATAAGAAACGTATGACATAATGAATCCCATTTTAGTATCTGCAAAGCATGCCATGTTTAAAACTTAATAACAAGTCAGGACTGAACATTAACCACTCATTTTGGTCTAAGACTATTAAAAAAAAAGACGAGATGAAAATCATAAGGAATAATTCTAAGAGGCGAAATATATGGCAAGCTAAAAGTCATCATTACTGTACTTTCATTACTTTTTAAGAACTGCTTTGAAAATGTGGTTTGCAAACTTACTTATTCTATCATCTCCCAAGATGCTAATAAAAATATAGATTCCTGGGCCCTACCCATCCCAAACTTAATGGATTAACTCTGCGTATGCCTGTGTGCACACACATTTGGGTTACCGAGAGTTCACAATTTAAGAAAGGTGCCACAGGGAAGAGACTTTTAATTTTTTCTCTTATTTCTCAACTGAAAGCAAAAACCAATTGGCTTTAGAGCTTCTATTCAGTCCAGTTAATGGCATCAGTAATATCTCAGCCACCAAAATTAGATATCCAGGAGTCCTTTCACTGTTAATAGCCAACTGATTGCTAAGTCTAGATGTTTTTCTTTCTTTCCTTGTTTAAAAAATCTTCTGTCAAATCTCTTACACCTACCTCTTTAGCTCCTTACCATTCTCTACCACAACATAAATCCCTTCCTAATTCTAAATCTCTTGAAAAGATGAGCCCTTTAATCCCTCCCTTACACTAAAACCATGTAGTTCTCAGTGTGGTGTTAAGATGTAATAAGCTTTAAAGTCTGATAGACCCAAAGATGAAGGTCAGCTTGCCCTTTATTAACTAAGTATCTTTGAAAAGTTATTTTATCTGAGTCTTAATTTCCTCATGAGTATAAAAGGAGGACAAATTTCACTATATGGAGTTACTGTAAAGATTGAAAAAAAATGTGTATACAAGCCTTCAAACACTAAAACTGAAATTCTCACTGCTCACTATTTCCTCAAACACTGAAATTCTATCCCATCTTTCAGGGCTCAACTCATGAGGCATCTACTTGTTTAAGTCTTCCCTAATATCCTTAGTTAAAATTAATCACTCCCAACTCTGTTCTCTCATTAGAATTGCACTTTCGTCTGTACTATCAGAGAACTTGGTATCACAGGCTCTTATATCACTGTCATATCCTCTAAATGGAGAGGTGCTTTAATATAGGGACCTTTCTCGATCACCTGTGTTATGTATACCTCACTGTGTGGACTCTAGTGTTTTACTGACACCCACATATGGGAGGAAAATAATTTGGTTTGCTTCTTTCTTTTTTAAAAAAATTTTAAATAAACATATTGTGGTTCCAAAAGGATTCTGCAGATAAATCATTTGCTGAACACATGTTCAGTGAACACATTGAACACCTCTGCATTATCAGCTTTTATTTAATGGTACTAATACCTTTATTGTTCATTACTATGACCACACCATTACCTTTTCTAAACATGCTATATTCCCTCCCATTTTGGACATCAAAATTCTTACACTCTCCAATGTATACCTAATAGCCTTTTACTTCTATTCTCCCTGCTTTTTAGAATTATTAAGTTTGTACCATCACATATTGTATGTCATGTTTCACTCCAATAAGAGCAGACCATTTCGCATTTTAAAAATCTTAACTATCTCAAAGATAATTTCTATAATTAAACGAAAGTGATATTTTTTACAATTATCACTTGGCTTAAAAACTAGGACTTCTACTCTCAGGAAATTAATACACACCTATAACAGAGTCTGGCTATAGTAATTTCATCAGGGTTTTGCGATCTTATCAGTGTCATCTCAGATTATAAACTTCCAAGGGTGCAGGAGCTCTGCCTATTTAACTTTGCTGCATGTTGTCTAGGACCACTATTTACTAAAACTTAATAAATACTGTTAATTGATGGCAAAATGGGCTAAAGCTCAAATTATTATTTTGTCTATCTTTTGGAACACCAACCGTCAAAATGCCAGTTTTGAAGGTGAAGACCAAAGGCAAATGTTTGTTTAAGCCAGGAAGTGATAAACTACTGCCACTGGGCCAAATCCTCTCTGTTTCTTCTAAATAAAGTTTTACTGGAACCCAGCCACTCTCCCACCCTTTCTTTACATATTGTCCATAGCTCTTTTGTCCTACAAAGGTAGAACTGAGTAGCTGCTACAAAGAGTGTATAACCTGCAAAACTTCAAATACTATCAGACCCTTTAATGAGAGACTGCAAACTCCTAGTGTAGGCAATGAAGACAGACATTGTATTAAAATAAATGTTTTCACCTTTAAAGTGGCTTGAGCACCTGGACTATCGTCTTGACTACAAAGTATCAGAAGGGCTTCCAGGCCAAAAACAGCATCTTGTTCCAGTGCCAAAAGGTCTAGAGGAAAAACACTAAGTTTTACAGTGGTCAAGCAGAGAAGAATAAATACACACACCCGCACACCCACAAAAAAACCATTAGGGAGTCTAAGATATAGGAAACGTCTCAATGAGTAAAGCTAACCTTCCTGAAAAAGTATTTCTGGCATTACTTCTGAAATGCTAAGGCTATCTTCAAACTTGTGTATTTCCACTACTTTGTTGAAGATTACAAAAATATACATTCAATAGATGTGTGGCTAAAGCTACAAAGGTTTAAATAAAACATAACTGAGACACTATCACCAGCTCAGCTGAGGAAAATACCAGGAAGAGCAAACCATGTAGTATGTGCTAATCTTTCTAATCAGACATAAATAACACACGTCCATTTTCACCTGGAATGCTACAATTTCCAGTTTCTAATGAAAGCTGAACCACTTTTAGGAAGTAATGAGGCCTCCACATAATCATATTAATATTTTAAGTTGGACCATAAAGAAGGAATCCCTTAGATATCTCATCTAATAGCAGTATTTCAGCATTTTCCCACTATTTGAGGGCTAAAATTTCACTGGAGGTCCTAGAAAGTTCTGAATATATTAGTTAACCTTATTTAAATTAATATATGCCAGCGCTGAGAACATACAGCAATTTTCTATGTTACATGATAGAAAATACTCATTACTATGTCAAAAATATAACAGGTTTATTTATTCAAATAAGGATCAACATACAACTTAAAAGAAATGTCTCCTGAGTTAGTATAGGGTCTTGGCGAACAGTATAAAGGCTAGTGAAGGTGCTAGAAAAAAATAAGTACCAGGAACGGGAAGTGCTGAAGGCTAGTGGGGATAAGAGGGACCGCTAAGCACTTCTTGTTTAACACCAGCCTGAGCTTCTCCAAGCCTTCAGGTCAAAAAATGTTAGAAATACAAATATGCATTCTTTTTATGAATGCCCTTCTTTATGCAAATCAGTTTAATGTTCTAGATATCTGGAGATAAATTCTATGAAAATTTAATCCACACAGTTCTGTTAATTTACTTGCCCCCAGGTGAAACAGTTTGTCATTTAAGGCCCTCGATAACTTTATGCTATTTTTCCCTAAATTTTCTAGGTTTTTGTACAGGTAAACAAATTGCCTTATATCAGCGGTAGAATCTTAAGCAGTCCCTATCCACAGCACCATATATACGAAGGTAAACAGGGGGAGGAAATGGGCAATGCTCTACAAAACCTTTCAATTCCACAACCCCAATCCCAAGGTCCTCATATTTTAAAAAATTTCTCAAAGAATTAAGTAGTCTTAAGAAAACTTGCTGTAAGAACACTTCAGAAGGAGGCAACTAGTAGATCAAAGCACACTGGCTAAAAATAATAAGGGATTAGAAAACCAAAAATAGAAATCTGCCCAAGCTCCAATTTAAAAGTTTATACATAACATCAATCCTGATCACTTACCTTTTTCTTGACAAGAAACAGTTATATTAGTTAGTACTCTGACTCCATGAGCTGCAATGCCCCTGTTATTATGGTAACAGCACTCTTGGGCTAATTTGACTAAATCAGAGGATCTAGGCGAAGAACCCACATTTCCTAAAAAAGCAGAGAAAAAGCAGTACACACTGTAATTCAATTATATAGTTCAAAAGCATGTTAGTGCATAGTTTCATTTTTCTAATTTTCAAGAGAAAACCTCCAATAACAAACTTTAACAAAATTTTTACCTGTACCCCAACTCATTATCAATATACATCATCATTTCTTTCTCTTATCAAGGTACTTAGCATAGGTATGAACTAATAGTTTTGTAATGATTAGGACCTGAAATCAAATAAGACATTCTCACAAAAATATTATTAAAAACTGACTAAGCAACAGTGCAAAAGCCAAAACAACTACAAATTGTATCTTGGGAGTTCAAATGGATGTCATTACAGGCTTCTTATCAGATAAAACCTTACTTTCAAGAAAAGAATAAAAAGAGAAACAAAAATTTTAGGTTTGCTTTTCCTATCTCAATTGCTGGCATATATAGTTATCCTTCAAAAGGTTTACCAAAAAAATCATGATTTTAGAGCTGGAAAGGACTTGAGAATTAACTGATTCAACACCCTACTTTTATAGAAGAAATCAAAGCCCGAATATTATAAGCATCTTGCCATCAAGGTCATAAAACTAGTTAGTTATGCACTTGTCTGTGCTTTATACCTCAAGTTCTAAGCTATAGATTGCGGCAACTTTTTAAATTCACACTTCTGCGGCCATGCCACTCTGAACGTGCCCGACTTCGTCTGATCTCGGAAGCTAAGCAGGGTCAGGCCTGGTTAGTACTTGGATAGGTGGCCACCTAGGTATACCAGGTGCTGTAGGCATTAATGAATGAATGAATGAATGAATGAATAAATTCACACTTGAAATTCTGTAATTTAAAGTTTATATTGTGAATGTTTTCATTTATAGTGGAGAAGCTCTCAGTTATAAGTGAGCTGCAAGAAGAATCAGGAGATTAAAGCTTATTCAACTTCTTAGCAGAGTCTCTCATTCCTAGCTTCTTTTCCCCTAATTTTTCCACAATTCCTATCAATTTCAAACTTGTCTCTCGTACCAAGGGTGATGATACTTTTTGAGGCTGAAGGGTATACATATTAATTACAACAGATATAAACCAAGACTGTCCCAGGCAGTGTGGGACATATATGGTCACCTTACTGATTTCCAGTTTAACTTAAAATTACTAGTTTAGGTAAAGCCTCAGTGTTTTAAAAACAGGCAGAATATTAGAAAGATGAAATTATGTGTTCATCTTTTCAACATTATGGAAATCATATTTCCTGCATTCTTTTCCTTGCCCATGTGATATGGATAATGCAGACTCAAAAGTAGATACTGGCCAATATTCTGCTTTTAAAATATAATATTTTTGAGCATTCTTCCATGCGAACTATTTAACAGATAAAATTATCATTTTTATTATTTATTCAGGAATGATTTTTAAGATAAATTCACATGGTTCAAAGGTTCAATAAAGAGTAGAAAAAGGTAAAAAGTTACTGAGTGAAAAGTCTCACTTATCAACTCCATGTTGTTTCTTGTGTTCCATTCCAGAGAGCCTATAAATTTACAAGCATACATATTTTCTTTTTCATTTTTTGGAAAATCCTTGACTTTTATTTTATGTGAACATTATCTAGTCTGGTTATTCGAGCTTTTTGTATAATTCCATATATAACCTACACTTTAACAAAATTCAATAAAAAGAAATAAAATATCTAGCTTAGAAGTGCCTGAATATTATAACCTGACACAATGCTTATGAATGGCCTTGGAATTAAAAAATAAAGAAAAAAAAGTCATCTTGCATTAGATCAGTTTACTATAAAGAAAAACCCTGAGTCAGAACCCTCATGCACTCGGTAAGTATGTGCGTTTGGATATATCATCAAAACTTTGTGGGCCTCAGTTTCAATACTTATAAACTCCCTTGCATGTGCCTCACTTGAAAGGCAACTTGTACAGAAGTAACGAGACCTTGAATGGAAAGGCTCTTATAAATTTTAAGTTCCAATTAATGCTCTGTTTACTGAAGTTCTTTCAAAATGTGATGTCAGTCAAGGATATTAACTTCAAGCTAAGAAACTGAGACTGGCTGATTTGTGAAGAAATAGAATTTACTGAAAGCACATTGGGTATATGGTAGACTGTAATAGTCTGTAATAGTCTCTCCCATCTCTTGCAGGCATGCCCCTTTGCAAGGTAAATTTTCTAATTCCTTGCAACAAAAGGTCTTGGCCAGGTGACTTGCTTTGACCAATGAGATATTTAAAAAAAAACACATGCAAACAAAAGGCCAAAAAGTGCTTTGATGTTGGTCGCTTGCTTGCTTTTGGCTGCTGCCAGAACCCTGAGAACATGATATAAACAAGCCCAAACTAGCCCACTGAGAGTCACATGGAGAAGAACCAAGGTACTTCAACTGAAAGCCTTTCAACCTCTAGCCAATTAATGAGGCCATCATACACCATCCGGCCTGGTCAAGGCTCCTGATGACTGGAGTCTTATGAGAGAGGCCAGGTGAGACAAGCAGAACTGCCCAGCGGAGGCCAGTCAAAATTGCTGATTTGCAGAATCAGAGCAAATAAAATGGTCATGGTTTTAAGCCACTAAGTTTTGAGGTGACTTATGTAGCAACAGAACAATGATGAGAGTACCTCATAGAATTACTGGAAAGGCTGGAAAACTAAGCTCAGAAAAAAGGCAAGGCTAGAGACCAATCAAGATCACAGCCCGGACCATGCATGCAGTTTAGTCCAGTGAAGACATTACTGCCAGTGTTACTGATATCACGATGTCACGACTTACACTGCTACCAAATGTACAAGACATAGCAAACAAACACCGCTATAGTGTGCCCTGGAAACTGGATGTCGCTGTGGTCATTGCTATGTCACCAGAATGGATTCTCCTATATTGCTACTTTTTGTTAGTGGCTCCCAATTCAGTCTGTGGTATGAAAATGATTAGGTAGGTCCAGGCTACATGTGTGTACCCTAGGTGGTAAGGAGACTTAGCAACAGAATATTAGGTATTTTCAGCTTCCTATCAAGACTTATATGTTAGGAATTCCTTTTACTGAGTAAGTTCATATGCTGTGAAACCATAAAAAGGACAAATGTACGTTATAGTGCTTAATTAATTCAAAATGACTGAAGAAGGAAGCAACAGATATTCCACAAAACTTGCAATGAAACAAAACAACAAAACTTTAGCTTTAAGTATGTTAGGTAAGGAAGTTCTTCACTGGACATTAATAAACATATTTTGGAGTTAAATCATCTTGAACAGGCAACAAGGAAAGCAATATTGAACTGGGGTAAGTTTTATTTCGATCATTTTCTAGAGTGATAACACACACCTAAAAGGTAGCATGTGACATTTACTTTTAAAATTTACCACCACTTGGCCTTTGAAATGTACTGAAATTTAAAGGGCACTTTGAGCCAGACATACAAAAGCAAACCAGCTACTTTAAGCATCCTCAAAAATATTGTTTTACCCACAGATAATTCAACAAAGGGCAAATCTAGAAAAACAATATCCTTGAGTTAAGATCAAGAATGTGAGATTGTATTACCATAGGCATTAGTTAAGAAATAATTTTCAAATAAATCAGTAGCATGTAACAGTATGGGGCTGAAACCTCTCTAGATTTTAAAGCTTTATAGAACAAACAGCCTGAAACATCAACATGAATAAAGGGATCAGCACACGATCCATATATCATCTCCTTTCTTCTTACCCGAAGCTATGCTGAAGTAATGTTTGACAGCGATAGTCCCTGACAGTGTGGAAAGGACAGACAACATCCCGAGTTTTAAGCTGTCATAAGGAGTCTGGAGGGCACATTCACAGAGTGCCTGAAATGCAGAAGAGAAGAAACACAAAAGTTAAAACGTCAATATACTATAAAACTGTCTACTCATTTAAAATTTTCTGTTTTTAGAAAAATTATATATTAATGTCTTTTTTCCATAATAAAAAACTTAAGTCAAACTGCCACAGCCAAGAGGAGCTTAAGGAGACATGTTACTAAATATAATGTGGTATCCTAGATAGGATCCTGAAAGAGAAAAAGGACACAAGGTAAAAACTAAAGAATCCTGAACAAAGTATGAACCTTAGTCAATAATAATGTGTCAATATTGATTCATTAATTGTAACAAATGTACCATACTAATGTAAAATATCAGTTACGGGGGAACTGACTTTGGAGGTGGTGAAGCAGGAATCCTCTGCATTATCTTCTCCATCTTTCTGTAAATCTATACCTGTTCTAAAAATATAAAGACTACTTTTTAAAAAGTCATCATAAATGACTTTTTATTAAGACCACTATGAATTATGTACTATTTATTCTTCACAAGTAGAACTCCCACCATATTTTACTTACCTAATAAATATGAATACTAGTCATATATGTATATTTAAAAAAAATAGTAGAGAGCATGATATTCTATCTATAAGTTTATGAGTGAGATATCTAACCTCCTCCCATTTCAGGTCATTTTCTCTACTCCTAAGGTTGTCCGAATATTACCTAAAACAAGATGCTAGTTATTCTTTCAATGCAGTGAGCTATGAATATACACTCAGTGTATATTAACTCATCCTGTATATTTACTCTTAGGGCTCGTACATGACTACATATAATATAAATGGTCAAATATCTGCTCTGTTAAATTAAACTAATTACTGTTCTCCCAAAGACAAAGTTTTAGAAAATGAGCAAAACTTAGACTTGGGGAAAAATTAAAGATAAAATTTCAGAAAGGTTAAACAGTAAATGTAATATGACCCAAATAAAAACACTGACAAAATTTGAGGGAGGAGGGAATCTGTTTCTAAAAGTCATATAGAAAAATAAAAATCAGAAAATAGCCAGAAAAATTCTGACAAGGGACAAAAATAAGCCCCGCTAAATATTAAAATATATAATAAACTCGTAAAAATCAAAAAAGTAAGATGTTTTTTCCTATTCACAAATGCAGAAATCCAAGAAAGAAAACTGGTTCCAGAAATAGATTCAAATACATACTAGAATATATGATAATGGAATTTCAAATGAAAGGGACTATTTGATAAACAGTTCAAGGAGAATGGCTCAGTCATCTTGGTAAATAAAATTAGATCCTTGTTTCTTTTTTATGGCCCCCCCAAAAAAAAAGAAAAAAAAGAAAAAAAAACTTAAAACGTACAAAGAGTTAACATGGGAAAATAACAAGTACAAAGGTAATTGATAAAACTTGAAAAAATATTTATATCATGTAAGAACAATAAAGTCTCAATAATCTTAACATATAAATAGTTTTTAGTAACAAATAGGCAAACAACCCAATAGAAAACCAGTAGTTCACAGATATTTTAAATATGAGATGTTAAACCTCACTCATAATTTGAAACATTTAAATTAAAATAAGAGCTTCTTTTCATCAGATTGGCCAAGATTAAAGTTTAATAATACATAGCACTGAAAACTGGGGAAACAGGCACTCTCACACCCTGCTGATAGACGGTAAAATGGTATAAACCTCATTGTCGGTAACTGGCATTAAATCTTAAAATTTTAAATGGACATTTCATTAGACCCCAAAATTCCTCTTTCAAAAATTTATTTTTACAAAGTTTTTTTTTTTTTTTTTTTAAACAAACTAGTCAATGTAGCAATGTAAACAGTAACCGTAAAAGTTTGGAAACTAATGTCCATCGGTGAGGGACTGGGGATCCAAGGGGAGTACCACACAGCACTAGAAGCATCTGCTAATATGAGAAGTTCCCCCAAGATGCACTGTTAAGTGATAAAAGCTTCAGAACATGCACATACTTTTTAAAATAATTTTTAATTTTTCAATTATGGTTGGCATATGGTATATTTTTATTTCTATAGAAAAAAGATGAGACATACACATGCTTGCATATGGATGAAAAATTCAGGAAGGACACATACGAAACTGATAACAGTGATCATCCCTGCAGAGGAGGCCTGAGGGAAGAGATGGAACACAGACTTATATTCCACTTATTGAATACCTTTGAACTCTGTGAATTTTTCATCACGTGCATGTTTACTTTTACAGTTTAAAGAAAAACCTAGTTAATAACGAAAAATAGAAGCAGCAGTAAAAATTATCTGGGAAGGAATAGAAATGGACTTGAAAGATAGAGCAGGTTTCTGGTAATGGAAGGAAACACAGTCAAGGTGATGCAAACAAGAATTGTGGCAATTAGGCCAGAATATGGAGAGTTTATTTATGGACTTTGAGGAGATACATCCAAAATGAATGAAGGATAAGAGAAACGCTGAATAGGGAAGATAAGGCTAGATTATGGAGGGTCTTGAAAGATAGGCAGAGATTTAAACTTGATGAGAAAGGAAAGAGAAAACCATTGGAGAGGAATAATGTCATCTAAAGTGTTAAGGAATTTTATTCTGGCAATAGAACAACTTAACAAAGAAAGTTAAGACTTAAGGACCAACCTGTAGTTTATGGCAGTAATCCAGGCAGGTGGTAATGATGGCCAAGAGTTTGATGGTAGAAACAGAAAGTGAGAGACATTTTGGAAGAGATTATATATGAGAGACTAAAGAAGGATTCAATGATTATTACAAAATTTTAGACCAGTGACCAAGAGAATCTTGATTCCCTTTACCAAGATTGAGAATTTATGAGGATAAGCTAATTTCAGAGGAAGGACAGAAAACAAGAAGAGATATGAAGTCTATGAAGAAATATTTATCAGGCATTAGGAAACTGAGATGCAGCAGATTTTTAACTAGAAGACTCATAAGAATTCTGGCTCTCTCACTTACCATCTCTGTGATCTGAGCCAATTATTGAAATCTTTTGAGTCTCAACTTCTTTGTCTGTAAAATGGGGGTAAAGATTTATACAGAATTGTTGTTTTCATGTAAAACATCTCTGGAAATATATACAAGAAATCAGACATTGGTCGCCACTGGGCAAAGGAGCAGAGTAGACGGTAGAACAGTAAGTAGGAAATATTTTACTATGTATCCTTTTGCAGCTTTTGAATTTTGATATGTGAATGTACTGGCAGTAAAAGAAATGAATTAACATTTAAAATACAAGTGAGAGGGATATCTATTGTCTGTAAGATTAAATAGCTACTGAGTCAAAGCACTTTGCAACCCTACAAGCTGCTATGCTGGAGAGCAATTCAGAAGCTCAGGTACAAGGACTAGATTGCTGGAGAATACACATACTGATGTTAAGAGAAGCTACCAGAATAGCAGAGAATAAATCGAAGAAAGCACATAGGGTCAAAGACTCAACTATGGGGAAAATAGTGAGTGAATAACACAGTGAAGGCACAGAGAGTGGAAAGAATGAGAACAGTGTCAAAGAAACGAAAAGGGATAGGTTGACAGTGTCAAATGCATTACAGAGGACAGATGATAAAGGCAGAAAAAGCCTCTAGATTTAGCATTAAGTGCCTTTTAAGTACCTAAGCAAAGTGATAGGGAAACAGATTTAAAAGCAAGTATAAAGAAAGAGTAGAGAACAAAGAAATAAAAGCACAGATAGATGTTGTTTTTGAAGTTCAAAAGAAAGCATTTTTTAAGAAGTGACTGTGACTGGGTAATATTTATTCAAATACTTAGGTCATTTCCTCTTATCTACTTTTTATTGCCTAACCTGTCCTCTCTTGTACTGTTAATTAGCTTGTGGTTAGGAATACCCTCCTCAACCAAATAGGGGTTAAAGACTATGTCCTGTATTTATACATATTCAAAATTATGCCTTGTGGAGTGCTCTGTATATAATAGACAGGCTACCTTTTGGTATAATCAAGTAGGCAAGTGAGATATTTTATGTAAGATAATAATGATGATCTCAGAGAAGCAAAAATTCTACCATTTCAAAAAAATGAACATGATGTTTAGAAAATTTTATGATAAAATTATTTACGTTATCTTGTAATTTCTGTTATCTAGCACAATACTGGATTCCCAAAATGCCCTCAGTAAATATGTACTGATTTAAAGGTTCATTAAGTCAAATTGGTAAGCTTAACAGAGGACATCACAAAGTCCTCAAGAGATGGCACATCAGTCATATTTCAATGATAAAATCTGGTTCAAGTTTCTGTTTCTAGGACATTACCTATTACAAAATTGTTCTTACCAGGACCATTTTTCATACTGACAAAAAAGAAAACTCTAACTCTTCAAACAGAGCCTCCTCTCTCACTCACCATCAGTCGTCCTCACTATTTGGTCTGAATTTCTCTCCATATGCTGGTTTCACTCACTGCTCAAATGAGGCTCTGTCCCAAATTAGTTTTCTGGGTCAGTCCCTAAACAGGAGCTTCTCCTCTACTCTAGAATGGGACTGGCCACCAGGGATGTGCTCCAGAAAAGCATGACAAAAAGTTTATAATCTTTAAAAAAAAAAATGTTATGTTTAAAAGTACTCTGTCAAAGACATAATACCTCTAAATTTTCGATCCCCATTGTACTAACTGCAAAAAAAAAAAAAAAAAAAAGATTACTAAAAACACTAATTCTCAGGCTTAATGTGCCATCTCTTCTAATATCAGGTAAAGTACAAATTAAATCTCTCAAGAGCAATAATGCCAAATATAAAATTACGTCTTTGAGAATATCTAGAACAAAGTCTTTTACTTGGTAACAGAGAAGAAATTCGGATCAAGTGTTATCACTTCAGATAACACTATAACATCAGAAAAGTGTAAACTATTAACATAGTTTATAGTTACACCGAGTATTTTAGCTAAGCATTAAAAAAATCCAAAGAAAAATATAAACACATGAAAAAATATTTTTTTTCCTACAGAATTGTTTCTGACTACTTTAATAATACGCTGTACTCAGACTCTTTCTTCCTTCAGGTTTTTACAATATTCAGAATGAAAGTATTTCCTTTAACCTGTAATATCTGATTCCACGTGAAAATAATAATACCTACCAACACACCAGCAAAAGCAGCAATGGAATAGACATACTTTGCATCTGAAATACCAAAACTCAAAAATCAATCAGCAGTGATAAGACTGGTTAAGAGAAAGAAAGGAAGAAAAGAAGGAAGAAAAGCGGGAGAAAGCCTTAGAAAAATAACTACTACTCTTGGTAACTGAGAGTAAAATTCGAATTTGAAATCAATAAACTATTACCGTTTAAAGGTTAAATTATTAGAACTGTTGCCCCCTGCTCTATTTCAATATTTTCAAAAATACATCTAGGCTTTAAAAAAATGATTACTTGACCACATCCATTTAATGAAAATCAGTATGCTCAGTTTTCAGGAATAGTGGGAAAAAATTCTTTGTGAGAAAAACAAATATTAAAAAATATGTATTTTCACCAATGATCCAATCAAAAAATGGGCAGAGGATTTGATCAGACACTTCTTCCTAGAAGACATACAAATGGCTAACAAATATTTGAAAAGATGTTCAACATTGCTAGCTATTAGGGAAATGCAAATCCAAGCCGCTATGAGATACCATCTCACACCTGTTAGAATAGCTATAATCAACAGGACAAGTAATGACAAATGTTGGAGAGGATGTGTAGAAATAGGAACCTTCATACATTGCTGGTGCCACTATGGAAAACAGTATGGAGGTTCCTCAAAAAACTAAGTATTGATCTACCATATGATCCAGCAATCCCTCTACTGGGTATATACCCCAAAGAATTGAAAACTCATATCCAAAAAGATATTTGCACACCGATGTTTATAGCAGCATTATTCACAGTGGTCAGGACATGGAAGCAACCGACATGTCCTATGATAGATGATTGGCTAAAGAAACTGTGGCACATTTATACAACGGAATATTAGTCATAAGAAGAGATGAAATACTGCCATTTGCAACAACATGGATGGACCTTGAAATAATCATACTAAGCGAAATAAGCCAGACAGAAAAGGTTGAAAATCACATGATATCACTTATATGTGGGATATAAACTTAATAGCAACAAATCAACAGGATAAACAGAGACTCATGGACATGGACAATGGACTAGTGGTTACCAAAGGGGAAGGGGAAAAATAAAATGTTAAAAAAAATATATTAAATTTATAATTATATTGACTATAAATAAATACTTCTCCCTGACCAAAAAAAAAAGTATTTTCAGTTAAAAATAACCAGTTTAATTAATAATTAATTAATCTACGTTTAATATGGCATTGACCATGTAAGTACTTGGAAATGTTCTCAAAACACTATCCCTAGAAAAAGTTCTAGGTTCAAATGGATTTATGGCACTTTTTTAGCTATACCTCCAGGAGATTAGAAAATTTGTTGTCATAGCTCTTAACAATTCTTGAGCACAGAACGAGAAAGATCCTAATTCATTTTAGGACAGCATAATGCCCACTCTACAATCTGTCAAAGTCTACAAAAAGGAAAACTGTAGAATAATCTTACCTTTAATATAGTTTTTAGAGCTACTCTTAAAAAAGCATTTTAGGCATATGCCAGATAGTATATATATACTCAACTATCTGGCAAGTCTCTATTTCCCTAGTTTATTTGCATTCCTATGTTTCTTGAAACCTCTGGCTTTGCATCCTCCATTCTCACCCACACCTTATGATCATGTCTCCTAATTAACTAAAAAATAAATAAAAACAGAAGTTCCAGTAAAGAAGGCAGAATAGGTAAATGCTGTGCTTGCCTCTTCCCATGACTACATTAAAAGTACAACTAAATTATAGAACAATCAACCTGGAGAACCGTCTGAAGACTAGCTGAACATAAGTCCTATAACTAACGATATAAATAAGCCAAGTCAAGATTGGTATATAAATGTTGAATAACTAAGGTGTATACCTGAAACTAATTTTATGTTAGCTACATTTTAATAAAATTTTAGAAGAAAAAAATAAAAACAATCACAAAATAGTTTCTTTAACTTCTTACAGTATGTTCTGCACCTACCAACATTAGTGCCCATATACTAGTGTCTTCCTTCCTGTTCCTATGTGAACTAGATAGAGCCCATGCACTTGTAAACTGGATCCTTTCCAATCTCATCTACTCAATAAATACAAACAGCAAAGCAATGACATACCCTGTAGTGATACCATCTCAGTTCTCCATTCCCTTCAAAAACATCGTCAGTATTCACTATCTCTAATAACTGTTTTTCTCTAGAATCCATTCTAATCAATCTTTTACCCACAATACTTCAATAAAATTGCTTTCATGAAGGTCATCAATGACTTCATACTGCTAAATGCAAAAGTGAATTATTAGTCCTCATCTCGGAGAATATAATGCAGTATCTCATAAGACGGATTATAGCCTTCTTCCTATATAAAACTACTATCCTGACTTATCTCCTACTTCACTGGCTGCTCCTTTGCTGGTTCTTCCTCATTTCTTTATTCTCTAAATCTCTTCTATCCATACTCT
>NW_006432945.1:3280545-3298783 GCF_000325575.1 Pteropus alecto
GTGTGTTATGTGCCACTGAGTTGGATCCAACTCCTCGCAATCCTATGAAAGAGTGAGTGATGTCCACAATGTCCAGTCCTCAATAACCCTGCTCAGCTTCTATAGACTCCTGCCCCTGGCTTCTTTAATGGAGTCAATCCATCTCCTATTTGGTCTTCCTCTCTTCCTGCTGCCTTCTATTTTCCCCAGCATTATTATCTTTCCCAAAGAAGCCTGCCTTCTCGTGATGTGCCCAAAGGACAGCTTCGATTTTGCCATTTTTGCCTTCAGCAATCTTTAGGCTTAATTTGCTCTAGGACCCACATGCTGGTTCTTCCTGGTGATCCAGGGTATGAGGAGAGCTCTCTTCCAAATTTTAAATGAATAAAGTTTTTCCCTAGCAGTCTTCTGATAATACTTCTAATAATATTTCTGATAAACTGATGACTCTCATATTTATAACTTCAGACTCACGTCCTGGACATCTCCACTTGGATGTCTGACACTATAAACTTTATATTCTCAGAACTAAATTTCCTGGTCTTCCCTTCAAGAAATAAGCCGCCCAGAGCCTTACCTATTGAAGTAAATTTGTTAAAGCTAGAAACCGTAGAGTCATCATTTCTTTCTCTTATAACGTACACATAAACTGCTAGTAAATCCATCAGCTTTGCCTTTAAAATACATCCAGAGTATTACTTCTCACTGCTATCCCTACTACAACTCTGGTTCAGGTAAACAGTATTTTCTAACTAGATTATTTACAATCACCTCCTAAATGTTCTTCCTGCTTCTGCCCTTGTGCTCCTAAAATCTAGTCTCAATATGGCTAAGTCAGAGTCTTTTAGAACTCAAGTCAGAGTACTCTGCCTCCCAGCTCCCATTCCTTGTAACCACTATTTTACTTTTTTATGAGTTTGGCCTTTTCAGAGTCCATGTATAAGTGATATCATACAGTATTTGTCCTTTATCTAACTTGAGGGGGTGGGGACAGATGTAGATCTGGGTAAAAAAAATATCAAGTAAACGAGGAGAAAGGATACAATAAAGAAGCAACAAAAATTGAGAGCAGAGACAGATCTGAAAAGATTATATATAAGCTGGAGTTAATTACTGAACTACATTTATCAGGAGGAATTAAACAGAATATAGCACTAAGAGATAAAGAGATGAAATATAAGAAAACAAGGGACATGGGGGATTAATGGAGAAGGGCTAACATACATTTTTAACTAGAGATCCAGAAACGCAAGGAAGGCTGGCAGTAACTAAAAGAATTATGCCTGAAAATTTCCACGATTGCTGAATTCTATCCCCAGAGAAGGTATCTTTTAAGATTGAGAATAAAATGAAGACATTTTCAGAAAAGCAAATATTAAGTTTACCAACACAGACCCTCACTAAAGGAGTTTCCAAAGGCAGAAGGAAAAGTATCCTAGAGAGGAAGTCTGAGATGCAAGAGCAAAGACAGTGGAAGGTCCAAATGCACACAGAATTCATTAAAAAAAACCCAACTGTATAGTAAGAAAAGACAGAATTAAGATACATGACAAAAACACATAAATGTTTAGAGGACTGTAAATGGAGCTGAAGTGTGTTCTAAGATTAGAATTAATTTTAGATTTTGATAAAAAAATAACTATGTTGTAATTTCTAGGATATCAAAAGAATATCAAAAGACTGTAAACTTTCAAACTATTCAAAGGAAAATAACTGGTAAGATAAACAATCCAGAAGGCGGCCAATAAAAAGGGAAAAGAACAGGAGTGACATATAAAAAGCACAAAATAAAATGAGATTTAGACCCTAATACATAATAAATCATAGTATATGTAAATGAACCAAACATTCGTTTTAAAAAAACAAAGATTGCCTAGCTGGACTGAAAATAATCCAATTAAGCTGTTTATAAAATATATCTGAAACATAAAGATACACAAAGGTTGTTAAGTTAAAAGATGGCAAACAATCTACCAAATAAATACACCTAGGAGGAGAAAACTAAAGTAGCTACATTACTATCAGACAAAACAGAGTAAGGCAAAAAGATACATTAAAGGGATCTAAATAAATGTGAAGATATAATACGTTCATTCATTAGAAGACTTAACATTGTAAAGATATCAATTTCTTACAAATTAATTTTTCTATTCAGTGCAATCCCAATCAAATTATCAACTTTTTTTAAAGTGGAACTCGATCAACTGTTTCTGAAATTAATATAGAATTGCCAAAGACTAATAAAGTACAAATATCCAGAATATATAATAAGCATAAGTCAACAGAAAAATAGTCAAAAGACTCGAATAGCCACATCATAAAAGAGGAAATTCAAATGGTCAATAAACATATTAAAAAGATGTTCAAATTCTCTAGTAATCAAGGAATTACAAATGAAAATTATAACTTCCAAACTGGTGAAAATGTAAAAGTCTTATAATTCTACCTGTTGGATCAATGAGCACTCTTGTACACTACTGTTAGGAGTGTAAACTGGTTCAATCACTTGGGAAAAGTCTGACATTATCTGGTAAAGTTGAAGATACCCATATTCTCTAAGTTAGCAATTTCAAATCTAGGTATATGCACTAAAGAAACTCTTGCACATGTGCTCCAGCAGACAAACAGAAGAACATTTGTAACACAAATAGCAGCACTGTTTGTAAGAGCCTCATGTTGGAAACTACCCATCAAGAGCAAATAAATGGTGGTCCATCCATGTGATGGAATACTATAGAGCAATTAAAGGGAAAAAACATGCAACCATATGGATGAGTCCCATCAGTATAAAGGAGCCAAAGAAGCAAAACCAAGCAAAACGATTATTTTGGGGAGAGGCATATATAAATGGTAAAACTATAAAGAACAAAGAAATTATTATCACAATAGTGGTTTCCTTTGGGTAGGTGTTAAGGTTATGAGGAAGGAGGACCATGTGAGAGAAGGGGACAGGGTTCTATAATCCTAAAAGGCTCTATTTCTAGCTGGAGGGTGGCTACATGAGTTTTCACTTATTTAAACTATTACACAGACATTTAACGTACTTCTCTGTATGTGTGACCTGTCTCACAAGATGGAACAAAACAAAGAGCATAATATTCTGCTCCTACTGGATTTGGTGCAATGTACAAGTTTCCTATAGTTACTACAGTGACTGGGCACATTATCTTCTTGAAAAGACGGTATTGTTTAGTAAAAAAAGCACTAGAGGACAGAAACTCTCTTAACTAAATTATTAAACCCTCTTAAGAAACTCTCTTAAGTATATTAAGTCTCTCTGAACCCTAATTTGCTCATCTACTAAATGCAAATACTAACAACTGCCCTATCTCTTTGGGTATTTGTGACTAACAAATCGTAATATATTCAAACATGTTTAAAATTTGCAAACAAACAAAGCAGCTTAGTTTTCATAATATGATATTCAAAGGTTTTTGTTACGCTGTAGCTATGATACCGAGAGATAATAAAATCTATGAAGATAAAAGCTGAATTCTAACAATCTTCCATTTCACTTCAAAAAGCATCTTTTAGAAAATGGTGCATCTATTACCAGTAATGGGTAAATAAATAGGGGTCTATTTTGAGAAAAAGTAAATATAAAACATTAATTTACCCTAAGAAATGCTATAAAAGATATTACATTAAAAGCCTAAAGATTGAGATCTGCTCTTATATTTACAAAAGAAAAACTAAGAATGTCTCTTGCTCTCTGTGAAAAGGAAAAATATACTTTGCCGACTTACCCATCCAGCACCTTCCTCCTAATAAATCATAGCGGCACCAAACTGTTTCCCTAAATTGACTAAAGGAGACGGGAATAAAATAAACAATTTAATTGGGCTTCTCAATTAGCTTTAGTGCTGCTTACAGGAAAATTAACAAGGAATTGAGAAGCAAGTCTAATTCACTAAAACAAACTTAAACGCTAACTGATAGTTTTATGTATTTACTCTATTACTTATAAAATAACTATAACAAATATCAACAATGCCCTTAGAAATTTTTCATATTCAAACACCTAGAAGATGACAAAGATGATACCAAAATGTAAAGCAAAAGTTATTATAGTATTATTTTTCTATATAAATTACTACTGTTCAAAGTTCTACAAACCTGAATGTTTTCCCTAGTCCAAGTATGCGGTGTTTTATTGGCAAGTAATTTCAGATCTTGAATAGCAAGTCTCTTTACTGCTTTCCTGGGGTCAGTCTTCAAATACTGTAAGAGAAGCTGAATCTATAAAGGAAATAAATCATTCCATGAACAATATTGTCACTGAAATTATCATCAGGGATACAGTGTAGTTTAGAGAAACTTTAGATTTGAGACAGGGTCTGCTTCAAATCACAGCCCTGTCATTTATCAGCCATAAGCCCATGTTTAGGCCTAACTTGTTCTTTAACAAGCACAGGCCCTGGATTTTAATATTCAGTTCTTTTCTTTACTACCAACTGCATGCTATGCCATTTTCCCCCCTCTCCACCTCATCTTCTCAAGGGGTCCCAATAATCAATACTGTGAATATAGGGAAGAAAAAAGCAAGCAAAAGAACTTGAAACAGATCTTTGTCAGAGAAAGGGATCTTAATATCAAAACTTGTGGGTTACTAATTTTTTATCTTATACTTAATAAGCAAGTTTAGTGAAGAAAAGGAAGTTTAAAGAAAATTGTAATTACCTGCTTAGGTGTATCCACCAAAGATGAAGCTGCAAGCAGAGTAAAAGTGTGCAAAGAAACAATCACCATTTTGGTAGAAGGATAGGACGTGACTAGCTGTTGTAACAGCTGACGAGCGCTGGAAGCCAGGATCGCATCGTGGTGCATGTGCTGTAGGATTGGGATCAACTTTAGCTTCAAGTCTACTGGTGTGGCTAAGCCTAGGCACAAAAAGAGTTCTTAAGACTTTTGATCATCATCCTTGATAATATTTCACATTTTAAAGGTCTGATTTAATTAGTATAATAACCATTTTAAAACAGATAGTACACAAATATTACGTTTATAACATTAAAGATAGTTACATGAGAGCTAATCAATCAGTTCAATAATTTTTTCCCAGAAGTATTTATCTTAATATCATTAATTTTTTGGTACTATAAAACTACATCCAATAGTAGAAAATGTCTTTAAAAGATACACTAGAAAGCAAAGTCATTTTGCTGCTTATTTCTTCTCATAGAGTACTAAAAAGGTGTGTGTGTGTATACACATACTCAATGGCTACGATTATATTTACAATTTTAATGTTTTCCTTCAACATTAAGTGGAGATCAAGAAGTAAAAAGACTGCATGAATGGTTTTGAAGTTCTCTGAACCTTGAGTAGCAATGCCACTCTGAACTGCATACGCAGCTGGAACTCCAATGTATCTTTTCCTGTCAACATAAGGACTAAACAAAAAACCTTTCCTTCTACAGCATGGCTTTGTGGTGATAGGCAACGAAAAACTGTCATTCATAATGTACTGCGTTTATGACAAAAGCTAATTTATACTCTGCGGAGCAATGGTTTTCCCATTGTAAACTAACTGTTAGTGTGAATGAATACATGACAGCATTTCAACACTCAACGGCAGCCTATATCAACAAACACTCTTGTTACTTGGCCTCTATTTAGGTTTGGCCAAATTAGAGAGCCCCAGGAGATGGGAGGGAAAAGAAGGAGGTCAGAGTATTTATTTCCTGTTTCCTGCTGTGCAAGGTTACATCATGTTCACCGAAGGTCAGTTTTCCAAAGTGGCGTGACTCCAAGTTTCTGGTGACCACTCCCTCCCTTGTACTCTAAAGAGATGCAGGACATTATCCCCTATAGTTTACCCTGCACTTATGTTTGTAAATGGTTCCTTCATTAAACACTCCTTAGATGATCTTAATTCAAGTGTGACAAATGAATGAGTGCTGCTTCCTTCTAATGATAGCCCTTTCTGCAGGAAAGCCTTTTTCTGATGGTGGAGGAAAAAAAGACAAAGGGATAAAGGAGAACAGGACAAAACTCAGCCACTATCTCACGTATTCAATTAAGTGATTTTATTCACTTTTCTGTAAAACAGACATAATAGTATTACCTATCCAAGTCTGCTAAGTTGCACACTTCAAAAGAGTGCCATTTAAAAACATACAAAGGATGTGGTGTTCTCTAGAGTTGCCCAATGATGTAGCCCCTGAGCCCCCTTTTAAATGGGTTAATATATACGAGGCACAGTATGAAAGATGATATTAGAAAAGTTCACCTTTGTAGGCTACAATAAGGAATTTAGATTTTAACTGAAACTGGAAGACACTGGAGGGACATTAGCAGAGTGACAAGAGAGCCCCAAAGCTCCTATAGGCACTGCTCTCCCCTAGATGAGGATATTCTTCCCCTAAATATCTGCATTTCTCATTCAAATATCATTTCATCAGAGGCCTTCCTTGATCAACATATATAAAATAGAGAAGTCCCCCCTTCCACCCTGCAATTCACTCTAGGGACTAAGCTATTCTTCTTACTTAAATTTTTCTCCATAGCACCTGATATGTCATATTTTTATTTGTCTACTGCCACCCCCTCCTCCTTCCACCACTAGAATGTAGATTACATGAGGGCAAGGACTTCGTTTCATTCACTACTGTATCCTAAGCACTTAGAACAGTGCTGGCATTTAGAAAATGATTAATATACATTATCTGAATGAATAAATGAATGGTGACTAGCACATGGTAAGTACTTAATAAATATTAGCAGCTACTATTACTAGTATAAATCCCATAAGTCACTTCAAAATACTAAATGAAGCATACATACCTTGAATCATTTCACTGATTTTGTTACAGATTCCTACAGCAAAATCCCTTTGGAAAGAGAGAATAGCAAAAACTTTAAAACCAAAAATTTAAATCTGCTTAAGTTTTCTGAAGACTCAAAAGAAACACAACACAATCGGTACAGGAGAAATGACAATACATACCCAAATTGTGACCAATATTGCAAAGGTCAGGTGCTGGAAATGTGTTAAGAAATGCAACTGAAACCAAAACTTCAACCAGGAAAGGGGCTTTTGCCAACACTGTTCTCACTTGTTATTCAAGGAAAGATGCTGTGCTTTATAAGTGCTATTGCAATTTGCATTACTGAGTGACACTGAAAGATTCAAGGTCACTATCCCAGTCTATGATGTTTTAGAACATACTTTAAGAAAAGCTTTTAACACACAAGCTGATTATGTAAGCAATAAAATCTATTTCTAATATTCTGAATTTCAGCAAAACAGAGTAAGCATGAAGTAACAGAAATACTACAGAAAACGGGGATAGAATCTTACTATGTTAACCATTTTTTAAACATAATATACATGTAAAGTATTTTCCAAGGTGCTACTTTTGATTCTACTGCAAGAAAAATATCACTGGATGGTGTAAAAGTATTAATAACATGAACATTTGGGATAAAATACACAAGGAAATATAATAGAGATAATATGATTAAACTTGGCTCATTTAGCCATGATAAATGATACGTATCTTCCTCTTCGCATGGATGTTTAAATATTTCTTGCCATTAAGAAATTATTTGCCAATTTCATTCTCTCACAAGTGAATAGTGTTTTCTAGAGGCTAATGATATGATGGCGTCATCTCTTGACAATTAATGGATATATGATTGTGTATTCTTTTGTTTTCTAGAATTATCTAAGGTAGCAGAGGTTTAGTGCAGAATTATGTGTTTTGATATTTACTCACTTTCTCAGTTCTCCTAATGTGCTCTTACTCTTTGACTACATCTAGTATAACCTCTGTAACCTCTTTATCATACAATACAGCATTATTCTGAAACCCTGAAGTTTCCCTTGTTGTGCTTTGCAATAAAACATTGAAAGATTTGTCTAAAATCTTATCTAAAATTGCTTTGGTTTTAGGATTTAACAATATTTATTCCAAAGTAAAGTTTATTCGCAAAGTATTTTTTGTATACTTAATAGTGAATTGTTGGCTTGAAAAAGAAACTGTAAGACTCATTTTCTCAGCCCAGTTCACCACTGTCGCCGCTAGAGGACACCTCTCTCATTGACAACGCTTGCCTGGCCTTTGAGGTATTTGGGCTTGCATACAATTCTTGCTGTGTGACCCAGGGACTAGCTCTTTAAAAATGTAAAATCTTAAACTTTTTTTAGAACAAGTTACATGTGGTTATGGTAGTAGACAAGGGGAGAATGGAATTAAATTCTCAAGGTCTTATTTAGTCAGTTACTTTGATTATTAAGATCTAAAATTGATAGAGATGTTAAGACAAAAATCCATCAGTAAGTAGTGGCTGAGATATCTGATCTCGGGCCAGGTCATCTTTCTCTGGAGGAGGAGGTAAATTCTAATCTCAAAAAGATATATTTCATTAATTTCACACTCGGATACATTTAGGTCCTTCAGGCTTTCTATTGCACTAATTTAGTTTTTTTACTATCACAAATTACAAGTATATCATATTAAAGCCCAGTATGTTAAAAACTGTTTCTACATATACTATTAATCTAAATCTTTATTGGTCATCAATTCTAAAAATGCAGACTCTTGCTGTTTCTATGTTACTTAGTCTTAATCATTTTCCAAGACAGATTAGAAATTCCACAACTGATCAAATTAGCTTCTGATAACAGAAGAGAAAAATTGAAGTAAAAATGATTCTCATAAGTAACACCTAATCACAAAATTACAAATTTTTCATTTACAAACTAAATTTCAAAAATTATTTTTGGAGTCACTGGAAGTACATGACAAATTATAAAGTAGACACCTTGACAGTGGCAATCAGATGATAACTATTGACTATATATAACTCCTATCAAATAAAAATTTTTAAAAGTTCTCTCGATATCAATGATTCTCTTAATAATAAAAAAATTGCCAATTTCAAAAGCACAAACAGGAACTATATTTACTCAGATATTTCTCAATTACTGCCATATCTACTCATTTTTAGCAGTAAATTAAAAATTATATGCTTTCTATTCTCTACTCTCCCTTTCCAATGAGTAATCCTAAAATTCTGAAGGTTTAATAAGAGCAGCTGAAGAGAAGAATATGCACGTAATTAAAAGCTGGAGAAAGTTGACTATTTCAAGTCTTATCCAAATTTAGTAGAGGCTCTTAATGGAAATGCTATTTTTTATCTTAAAAAAATAACATTTATTATCCACATGATAATAAAACCAATACTTGCTCATGGTAGGATACAGAGAAATTTATTTAAAAAAAAAAAAAAAAAGAAGAAGAGATAATCTTTTGATATACATCCTTCTAGCACTTTTTCTATTCCATATATACTTTTTTTTTAAAGAAATCTGTAATATCATGGAAGTTAGTATATAACCTGTTTCCAAATATGTTTCTAAAATATATTTGTTAAGAGCTAATATACTATGCCATTCTATGATCAATTTATCTAAGTACATTGGTTAGAATTTAGGTTGCTACTACTTTCTTTTAATATAACACTACAACTAGCATCCTTGTCAATAAGTACCAATACACATTGCTGATTCCTTAGGATTAGTTTTAAGTGGATTTTCTAGGTCAAAAGGATGCTTAAGGCAAAATACGTACTACCAAATTGTCTTCCAGAAAGCAATGCTACTTTTGATATCAGTCACTGAAGGGGATAATATATTTTTTGCAGAGGGTAAACAACCAAATCAAACACAATAATAAAACCATAGTCGACATTTCATTAAAAAAAAAAGTTCTGTAAGATAAGTGTAGTCAAGTTCGTTTCAACTCAGGTTACTGTCAAACTGTGCACAGTTCTAATGCCAAACAGCTTACCCTGAGAAGACATAAGAAAGCAGCAATTTAGTATTAGGGCTGTGTAGTTTGGGGAAAGTTCTTCAGCAAACAAAGCTTCTGCTCCCCAAGGAAGCCTTCCCCAACTACTCTAATCTATGCTGATCCTATCCTTCTGGAAACTCTTATTTTATTTACAGTTAATGCCAACATTTGTACTTAACTATTCTATGTATTTAAGTTTTGCTCCGCCAATATGATGTAAAACCTCTCAAAAAAACACGTCTTGCCATTTATCCTTTTCTGTATCACTTAGTGTTTATATATTGCTGACTTAGTCCTTCAAAACCTATTCTTGGGAAGTCAAAGGACTGAAAGGCCTATACTTACTTTGACTGTGCAGAGAAGTTTGCAGCAGCAAAAACAGCAGCTTCAACTTCTACGTTATCATGTGAATCCAGACTCTGACGAATACTATGGTGAGCATTCTTCCTTTCAGGAATTATTGATGCCAGACTTCCCAACATGCTACAGAAACAGAGAAACCCATACTTGGATATGTCAGAAAAATTAACATGGATTATCTATCACAAGCAAAATTTTAAAAAATCATCTTCACGTATATCCTAGGTACCAATCAGAGCCCAGAAAAGAAACTTTTGAATTATTAAAACATCAAAATATCAGTTTTCCAATGTTGCATAAAAATGTCCATTTTAGCAAAGCCTTAAGAGTCTAGCATTTTTGGTATTAGTAGATTCACAAAGTAAAAAAAGACAGACATCACAGTCCTTTTTTCCACATCAGTAAATACTGATACCATGATTTTCAAATCTATCCTCAACATCAAAAGAACAGATGCAGAGGATGTCCCCTGGGACTAATATCAGAAGCTGCAAGGATGAGAAAGGCAGAATTTGAAAAAACACAGTCTACTTCATAATAAGATATTAATTTGGAAAAAGAAAAAAGACCTATTGTTTGTAATTTAAACTACAGAAAGTAAACCTTAAAAAATCTTTTCAGCAGAAAGACATGGATTTTAGAAGGCTGTAAAACATTTCAATAAACAAATCAAGGTTCCTACAACGACAACCTTCCTCAAAGTCAATGTCATAAGTAACCTTCCAACTTGACATATCACCTCCTAATTATCTTATAGAAATAATCGAATGGATACAAGTAGTAGAGTTCTTATAAAGAAAATATTAAAATGGACTAACTAAACATATAATTTAATTTCAATTAGAAATTTCTGAAATTACCTAGATATTTTTCAAAATAACAAATGAATATTAATCTAATATTTTATACAGTATTAAACTAGGCTAATATGGACATATCTTGATCAACGGTTTGTTACTTTGTAATATAAAAGCAAAAAAGCATAATCCCATTGGTCACTACTTTCTGAAAATATTTCTGGTAATATTATAAATAATTCATAGCACTACATTTCAAATGCAATGAATATCTCCCAGTTTGTCCTTCCATTTGTTATTTTAATTTATAAGTAATGGGTAAAAAATAAACATCTTTAAAGTATGAATGACAAAACACTTAATTCTGAACAAGAGGGAAGAAGCAGTTCCTGATGTGAAAATAGGGAAACTTAGTGAAGAAGTGACATCCCAGACTTCATGGTTAAAAAGAGCATTGTCTGTGAAGGGCAAGTCAGAAACGAGCTCTACAATTTAGGAAGATGCATTTCAAAAATCCCCAAATTATACAGATTCCACAGATAGCAGAGCTAAAAAGAGAACTTGGTTCAAGTTACATCTAAGGCTTACGAAATGAAATTCTAACAACAAAAAAAAAGTTTTTAAATGCCAAGAAAGAAAAGGCTGAAGAATTACAGTGGTTATATCTGGCATTCTCCAAGGAGTTAAACTATAAATTATTGCATACAAAAATGAGTACATAACTAAGGATGAGTAGAGAAAACTAACATGAAACAATAAGAACAAGGTCAGAAAGTTCAAAATGAGCTAAGGCTAAGTAACATTCAGATCTATTTGATCAGAACACCTAACTACAGAAAGGAATTTTCAAACACAAGTTAGGCAACAATTTACAACCAAAATACTATCATAGATGATGACTGAGAAGCATTTACAGGTTGGGATGGTTACCATATTTTTGCAATCAGTCATAGTTAGAAAGCAAAAATAAATTCTTAATATTCAAAATGAAAAAGGTAGATATACTGCCTTTTTTGGTTACATAATTAAAACTCAAACAATCTTGTGGTGAATTCATTATAGCAATGCAGTATACCGGAGTGTGATGGCTCTTGCTACAGGATCATTACTATGAATCACAGAGAAAATTCTCTTCACAAATTCATCCACATTTAGAATTTTCTCCAAATGCTTCTCACTTTGTTGAGTAACTTTAAGAACACAGAGCCTCAGGAAATTGTTTCTACAAAAAAAAAAAACAGAGATAAAATTAATTAGACCACTTTAGGAAAGTAATATTTAATTAGGAATCAAAGCGACATTAATAACATTAAATTGTAGCAACAGGCTACAATTCAATCTTATTATTATCTGTCTCTTACTAAGAGTTAAACTCTACAGCACTTCGAGTTAAGTACTGAGCATAAACTGTTAGCAATGCTTCCAGTCCTGCTGCAAGACACCAAAATGGTAGTGACTCAAGAAGCCCTGGAACTAATTCTCATCATAATATAACCAAGGCCAGGAGGTCAAACGGTCTTCCTCCTCTCTCGAGCTAATTCTACATCTTTTCCTTCATGTCTGATTTGGTGGGTGTATAAGCACTTGAATGCATAAAGAATAATGGTAGAAAGACGGAGAGGGATCGGTAGGGAGAAAAAAAGAAATGGGTATTTTATTCAGTGCTTACATATTTCAGGCACTTTGCAGTAACATAATCTTATGTTATAAAATAAACTATTAAATCGGAAACTTCTCAAAATGATCAGCACAAAGCCACAAATTATTTCCAAAATACATAGTAATATATGAAAGTTGTCTTAATTTGATTTATCCTGTTATCCAAAGAAATAAGTACTGATTTATACTCTTCATTTTTGCTTAGAATGTCATTAAATCGTCCACCAAAAAGTATCACACGCTACCATGGGTATCCACTAAAGTGGTAACCAACCATGTAGAAATCCTAAAAGGCAAAAAAGAATAAAGACCACAATACAAAACAAAGATATGAACAAAGTGCTTTAGAGCACTGAGGCTTTAAAAAACTTACCCAACTCTGAAAACATCAGCTAACTTTAGGAATGCAGAATTGATGAGAATAGGGAATGGATACTTCTGAAAGAGCCTGGGAAAGCGAACAACTGCTTCACACTGTTCACCAAGTTTGCCAGATCTCAGACCTGTGAAAACATGAAAAGGGGAACAGCTTACACATGTGTGGATACAATATTAAAGTTATGTTTGTAATGACTTAACCCTTAGTTGGGATGCAAAAGGCAAAGGAGGAAGCAGTCCATGTTACCCAACAGAATAAGATCAGTTTTACCTTTCCTTGAAAAACAGAATCACAGACCACATTAATTTGTTTAAACTTGCTGATTTAAAACGTACCAAAGATAATTTTGAATCTGGCCAGAGAAATGTTTTGATTTCTCTACTGTTGCCAAATCCTGTAAGAGTGCCAACAGAGTAAAGAAGCTAAATAGTAAATTTCTTGCTTATTTTCTGATGTAAGAGCTCTAGGAGAGAGAAAATAAGAAGCTAAGTTGGCTCTGAGGGACAGAAACTAGGGTGCAAAAGAAGAGAAAAGTGCATTAAAGACTATTATTTAGCAATAATCCTAGGCTGGGGCAAGATGGTACCCATCTTGCTTGCTGTAGGCCAATTTCAACTCCATGATAAGCCAAGCATCTAAAAAAAGGCACAAGCTGATCTTGGTCTGAGAGAGGTTATTCGCTTTATTTCTATTGCTAGCTACAACCAACCTGAGGAAGAATGCCCTGATCATAAGACCAATGATCCTAAGAATGCCACTGTAAGAATAAGGCAGGGGATGTTTCCACATTTGACTTTTTATATTCCCACCAAACAGAGTTCTCTTCCTTTTCAGTGCCTGGAGTTAAACAGTGCTTACTTCGGTTGCAACATACATACCGACTAGGGAGAACTGAAATAGGTTGTCTACAAATTGCTTATACATTCAAAATTCATTCTGCAGCAATAAAACTCATTTTTCTAAACTTATTTAGCACTTAAAATGTGCGGAAAATTTTTCTAGGGTACTGGTTTTCAGCTCTGGTTCTGCATCAAACATTTGTGAAACTTTTCAAAAATACCCATGCTAGGGTTCCACTCCAAACCCACCAAAGCTCTGGGGCAGGGGCTCAAGCTTCTGTTTAGCTATACTGACAAGGTGGGCGCTTAGATCCTCGAGCTATCCTCTGCCACTTGGATCTTATTTGACTGCTCTGCCTCTATGAATTATACTGGAGTTAGAAAACTAGTAGGCTGCTGAATCTGGTCCTCAGAATAACTTTATCTGACAGTCAGGTTTTTCAAGATTTTGAATTCATTGTCAATGTTAAAAATGAGATTTCACATAAAACTCAGGATTTCTGGTTTTGAAAACATTAACGATCTGAAATGTCACTGAAGGTGGGAGAATCTTGACCAAAAACATACTGTAGTACTACAGGTCTCTGTTAAAGGCCAATTTGAGTTTGATATAATTTCTGATAATAGTTACATACTGTTTATGACTTTCTCCAGCAATTTTTGGCTGCCTTTGGGCACACATAACTAGACTAGAACCTTGGATGAGAATTTAAAGTACTGGTAAGAAAGTAAATAAAGTTAATGAAATGAAGAACCGTGAAGTCAAAGCAGTTATAAAGCAGTAAAAACAAAAAAGACTGCTAGGTGAAAGAAAGTGGTGAGATAAATATACTGAGGTCTGAATGAAAATAAAGAATGGCCAAAATAGCGTTAATCATAATGATGATACTGATGATGCATATTAAGTCCTTATACTGCGCCAGACTCTCTACTAAGCACTTCGCATGTATTAAACCTCACTTTATAATCATAGAAGTTAGATACTATTATCCCCGTTTTAAAGATAAAGATAGGCAAAGAACAGTTAAACAACCTGCCTGAGAAATAACAGCTAATAAATGGCAGAAATGGGATTCAAATCCTGGCAATCTGGCTCCAGAGCCTATGGTCCTAACCATTATGCTAAAATGCACATCTAGCAAGCAGCTTTTGGAAAAAGGTTAAGACTAAAGAATGGAATATCTGAATTAGTGATTTTAGCATAATTCTGAAAGATGACAAGTTCCAGGAAAGTGAGGAGGAACAACATAAATTATGGTAAACTTGGGGTTTGTGATGTACCTTAATCAAGTTTTCAAAATAGCGCACATTTCCAGGCATGTATCAGAGTTCTGAGCTGCAAGCAACAGAAGCTAACCCTGGCTGATTAGTCAGAAAATGAACACAAGTATGCATCACACATTATAAGGCATCCTAACAATCCACAGCTTAATAAACTGATAATGGCACAGTCTCAATAAATTCCATCTAAAAAGCAAGAATAGAAACAACTGAAATGATAGTTAATTCAACTGGTGATGCATTAATAAAGCATCCTTATTCCAAATTTCAGAACCTGTCTGTAAATATACATGATGGGATGTAAGCAATATTGTACAATATGCATAAAGAATACTGATTTAGAATCATAAACAAATTAATTTTATTTTATAAATATCAACTTTTAGCAATATTTAATAACTTGCTTTGTAAGTTACAAGCCAGTAGCTCTTAGCAATATATAAAAACGAGTCTATGGATTTCAGTAAGAACTGAAGAAGGGCCTTGGATTTTTGGATCAGTTTATGGCCTATCAAGGGATCACCAAACAGACTTTGAGAATCAGTCCTTCCTAATGCTGGTTTTAATGTAGCTTTGAATTGTTATAAAGTCTGACTTTAGCCTCAATTCTACATGATCTCACAGGTCCATTCTCAACACTGTTAGACTAAGTTTGGTCTGGTAGTACAAAGTCTCAAGAGAAAGAATTTGATTGGCTCAGTGTAGGTCATGTCTACTTCTGAATCAATCAATTATTGCATGTAACTGATCACCTGGTACAAACCTGGCTGCAGAGACCTCTCTCTTTAGCAGGGGAACTTGTAGCCTTCTGACATTGTGACCTTTGGCTCGCAAAACAGAAATACTTGAACAGGTAAAGGATGAAATGATTCAATATTAAAAACTCTAAATTATATTCTAATGAACTGGTTATTTCCATTACCTAATTTCTCAACGACTGTAAAAGGTACAGCATGGTGAGGTAAAAAAAAGAACAAATTTTGTTCTTGTCTTGTTCAAATTATCTTTCTGGGCCTGAGACTCATCTATGAAATACTCACCTAGCTCAATGCTGGGAGGGGTGAACACAATGACTTAGTATCTAGGACTGATACTCGGTTTACAGTTAAATACTCAACAGGCATCGGTTTACTTAAAGAAAAAGTGTTATTTTTTTTCTTAACACAATTGCAAATTTTTAGGAGTTAAACAATTCTGTATTTCTCATTCTTCAGAGGCCCATCCTTATCTGTTCCACAACCACTGTCCCATCATTAGGGGATAAGCCCACCAAGGCCAGAGTGGTAGAAAATACAGAATTGGTAAGAATATTAGACTTCCGGACCTGAAACTGTCACTGGAGAATAAACAAGGAATTATCAGAATGAGGAGGAAAAGGTTACATAGTGTTTAAAACACACATGTAATGTTACAATTTTATATTTCAGAGGGAAAAAGTTTTGGTAAGAGAAAGCAAATCTCACATACTTAGCTAATGGGGATGCGCTAAAGATTGTGACTCAATCAAAGAAATATCACATTGGAGTACTGTAATATTTTTATTTTGAACAAAAGGATTTAAAGGCTTTTAAAAAAAAGTGTGAGAAACTCTTATCTAGATCAACTCACTAGAAATGTTTACAGATTAAAAAAAGAAACAAAAGCAAAAAAAAAGTCCTAACAAAGTTAATAGAGCATCCAAGCCAAAAGTCTGGGAAATGGCTCAAAGTGGACTTAAATTAGACTCTTATTATCTTTAATTCGGATCTCAATATATTACACATTAACTATAGTTAATCAAAAATTAATTATATATCAGGTGACAAAATGTTTTCCCCATTAAATGAAAACTCTTGAAGTACACTGAAGCAAAGCTTTTAACACTTGAGTTCTTTACTGAATATCTGCCCTTGCCTCTCATATCCATATCTAGAAAGAAGGCATATCTCTTTAGCATTTACTAAAGACTTCTTTTACATACCATTTATCACTATTTACAACAGTCTTGCCAGCTCAATGGTATTGAACCCATTTTGCAGACAAAAAAACCGAGGCTGGGTGAAATTGGGTGACATCCACGATTATAAAATTAGTGAAATTTGAATTCAACTCATTCTATCTCCTAAGCTCCTTTTTCTGCAAACTGTCCCTCATCCCTCCACACCCTTTACCACCCTCCTCCGCCCCGTAAGGAAACAGAACCGGTGGAATCTGCAGAAAATTAGCAGAGGCTATGATTTTCGGATGGTCTTGGCTCTATTTAACTTGCCTAGTAACCCGCAAGTAACAGTTATAGAAATCAAATATATCGCTATAAAGTCAGCGCAAGATTATTATTTAGCCCTCTTGGTGAAAATCTGGTCTCAACTGAACAGTCTGAAACATAATTTCACAATTTCAATTTAGAATTTTAAAAAACTGCTCGGAAAATCGGGAGACTGTGCCCCCAAGTGGTCAAAACAGACACGAGTGGAGCTCGTTACTTGTTCAGCTGGTGCGGTGCCAATCTAGCAACGCTGCAATTTTCCTGCAATCTCCCAAAGCGGTAAAAGACATGGATTCACCAAAAGCACAGATGCCCGCCCCCCGCCCGAGGACGCTAGGCGCATGCGCCTTCCTCCGTCTCTCCCGAGGCTACCACCGCCTGGTGGCGCCACTTCTCCCCACACCATCTCACTCGCTCAGCCCGCTCTTTTGAATACCTTTGTCTAATTCCATAAGGGCAGAGTTAGCATCCAGCTCCTGTTCTCCATAGCCTGCATCTGCCAGGAAAGACTTAGTTGAGTTTGACGCCATGACCCGAACAGTTACTGGACTAGTCTATTCAAAAAGATTGTAAACTCGGCCCTAGCACCGCCATCTTCTTCCACCACCTTCTCGCGGATTTTTCCTCCGCGCTCTGTCAAGCCGTGTTACGCATGCGCACTGGCCACCCCGCCGTTCGCCAGCGCCTCTGCGGCCCCCCGCGCAGGCGCTCAGGGAGCTCTTGAACTCTAGGTTCCCGCGGCTGAGAGAAAAGGAGGCGGGGATTCGGCGGGGGAAGTGACTCGGCGGCGCCCGGACGCCGCGGCGGGAGCCAATCAGAGGGTGTGACGTCAGTTTGGCGGGGAGTTTGGTGGCCGGGGCTTACAGTGGCGGGAGTTGGAGGCTATAACTAGTCCTCTT
>NW_006432945.1:3298831-3332906 GCF_000325575.1 Pteropus alecto
CACGACTTTTCCCTTAGTTAAGCCTTTTCCTCGGCCCAGATGCTCTTCAATTCGGTGCTCCGTCAGCCCCAGTTTGGCGTCCCGAGAAATGGTGAGTAACGGCCCTAACCGCTGCTTGTTGCTGGCGGAATTCGCCTCCCCCAAAACAACACCTCGGACCAAGGCCGACTCCAATTATGTTTTCCAGCCCCCGAGTGAATTCGTGTTAACAAAGATTACTTAAGAAAGTTGCACTTTCATGCCCTCGGAACACTTTTAATCGTCGTCTGGATTTTTAAAATTGCGATGTAGGCAGACGGAAGGAGGAAAGTTAACTTAAATGGCTTCCTTTACGGCTTATGTCTATATTACACTTTAACTGGAAAACGCGTGCATTTTTGCGTCTGTATGTGTGTTCCTCTTTACAGCTATGTGAGATCGAGGACACTCGTATTCACTGATTGATTCATTTGTTGTAGAACCTTAGTGAGCCCTGTTATAGGTACACTAGTGAATCTGACTCGCTGTTAAGGAACTCAGTCAGGCGGAGAAGACAGAACGTCTGCTTCCAGCATGGTCGAAAATTTTTTTTTCTCCCTGATTAATACCGATCCATAAATATTCGAAGTTATAGAGTGAAAAATGCCCATATCCACACACCCCCGGCGATGGCCACTGTTGAATAGATTGAAGTATATTTTTCCAAATGTTTTTCAATACCAGAGGTAGTGTGTATTATTATTTACAGAAATTGTATCAAAATGTTTTGTTTTGTTTTTTATTTTTCACTTTAACCGTGTAGTTTGGGAATATTTCTATGTTAGTATGTAGAAATTCATATTCTCTATCGTTCTCGAGGTTCTTGAAGTTGAAACGTTGGCAGTCAAAATTTTGAGCTTAGGTTTGAGTGTCATCAACATGTAACTTTCTGATAAGTTTCTGAGTTATTACCCAGACTAGGCTCGAATAGAAATAAAATCCCATTCTTTTAAAGATGGTTAGCTCGTCCTTCTCCTTGACATCATGTGGAAAGCCAAAGAAAAGAATCTGAGAAGGGAACTTTTTATATTTAAGGCACAGGTCTAGGAAAAGGTTATTGAAAAGGAGACTGAGTAGTCCTCAACTTCCTGCCCGCAATCCAGAACTTTATACTATCCTTATACCTACTTCCCTCTTAGATATCTTTTTAATTATACTCTAAATACCACTCTTTCTGAGGCCTTACTCGAACAGCTTGTCTATCCTCTGTGTCAGTGGTAATACAGTAGAATGGTTAAGAGCTCTGTCTTTGGAGAGAAAATGCCTGAGTTTTAATTCCAGCTCCATTCCTTACTATTTGTGTGACCTAGGACAAGCAATTTAGCTTCAATTTTATAATACATGTTCTCTAAATTCTCCAGTCTGTCTACTTCTTCTCTCTCATGCACAAGTTCTCATTTGTTGTTATGTATTAGGCTCTGAAATTCATTCATTCTTATATATTTTGCACTGAACTTTATAGGACCATCTTCTTTCCCCTTCTGTGTTGATGTTCCATCCTAGGCCCTTTTTCTCATTCTACCTACTCCCATGGATGATGATAGCCCTAACCAGGGCTTCTTACACACTACCTGCACCCTTCATTTACCTAGACGTTGTATCAGTATCTTCACTCAGGTGGTCAGTCCCACAAGGATCTCAAACTCAAATAGCAAAACCAAACTCACTTTTCCCCAAAACCTTCTACATAACCTACTTTAAGCAATGGTTCCATTCTTTTAAACTAGTCTTTCCAGCCAGAAACCTGAGGGTCATTCTGAATTCTTCCGTTTTCCTCAAGATACACATCTACAAAGTCCCCTTAAAATCTCTCAAATTCGTCCTCTCTATCCCACCAACTTTGCTTCTTCACCATATCTTGGATCTGTTCTGTGCTTACCATTCCATTTCCTTAAGTTGGGCCCTAATACCTTATCTAGAGTGTACCATAAGTCTCCCAAATAGTCTCTTAGTTTCCGTCTCTCCAGTTTCTTTTCCACATTGCTACCAGTTATCTTTCAAAAATGGAAATCTGATTACTCTTCCACGTATTTTTAAATTGGTAGTTAGAAGTTTTTATCGTAAGTTAAATATAAAGGATTTAATTTTTGGCCATATTGTGAAAATTGACATTTTTAAAATAAAAATACTATGTTACTCTTTGAAAATGTATCTAATAGAATGTAAATACCATAGTGATTTGATAACCACATCAGTCATTTTTTTTAAATCTGAACACTTTTAACCTTTAGCTGTTCTACATAGTTGCTTTTTTCCTTGAAATTGTTTCCACTTTATTTCTGCCAACAGAATTTATTCTAATGTAATTTGATTTTAAGCTTGAAAAGTTAAAAAACTTATTCTATCGATCACCCTATCATACTCTAATGTGCAAAAAAAATATGTTTGAATTGATATTGTCTGTGATCGTAAGGGTCTAAGTGTTCAAAGTTCCTCTGGATTGAATTGTTGCAATTATTAGTAGCATGCAATTAATCAAAATAATATAGATGACCAATCTTTGATAAGTAATGATTAAGCAAAAAGTAAATATTTATTGGAAGTATATTTTTTCAAGAGATGGATTTCGGTGTTTATGATGCCTTTATTAAAAGAAAGTATCCAACTGTCTCTCATTTGGGGTCCCAGAAGTTTTTATACCTTGGGTCAATGCAGGTATAAGATTAGGGGATGGAAATACCTTTCTTTTGACAGTGGAGGGAAGACAGTGATGAAGGGAGAGGAGAAAAAGAGCCTCAACCTTTTTAGGCAGATCAGTTTTTAGAACTATACATGGAATTTGAATATCAGAAAATTGATTCTCTGAAAATTTATGTCCTCAGATACTCCTTGAAAAATCTGCATGTAATCTTAAATTGTGCATCGAGTAAACAATAGGCTTTCCAAATGAGTTGTGAGAGGGAGCACTGCAAGTTCATGTTGGAAACAGCATAGCACAGTGAAGATCTAAAAATAATTTAAGGGGCTAGTCCAAGTAGTGTGTGTTGTGGGAAGTGCAGAAATGGAAGGGACTAGCTACTAAGTCACCTTAGAACCATTTGTAAGTATTTGGATATTCGTCTACAGGTGATAAGGCAGAGTTGAGGAGGTCGCTGTTTAATAGTAAAGGATTAAGTACCCATGGCATATCATCTTCTGTTCCACCTAATTTTTTCAGGATTCAGTTCTTTTGAATTCATGTGTTGAAGACATTAGGTTTGTGTTTTCTTTTAATCCCAAACCTCAAGTGTCCTTATATATATATAACTTTAGAACAGAGGCTTTTGTTTTTAAATTCGTTCTGTGGATAGGTGGTTTGTTTGTTTTTTTTTTTAAATTCTGCAACATAATTATTGTATTCTTTTAGTGGTCTTTAATGGCTTATTTATGATATCTGATCCTGAGGTCATACCTCCAGGAATAATTACTAAATTGATTTTATTCGCCACCTTCGTACTGATTCCTTCAGGTTATCTCTTTGAATATCTGAGATTATGTCAAGTTAAGATGTCTTCTCCAAACTATTTTTTGTGAAAAGTGAAAATTGAAAGTACCCTAAAACGGGAGAGTTTGTTAGTCAGCTCTCAATAGATTATAACTTCATTATTTCCTCGTATGCTTAATAAACATTTGGTTCACAATAACTATTTATTGAATCAGTGTTCCTTTTAAATATTTAAAATGTTTTGGCCCATATATGAAAATGATAAATCTTTGAAGATAGTTTACTATTTAGACCATAGTGCACATTAGGTATCCAAAAAATAAACTTTCCCTCCACCCTGAATTTTTTCCTCTCTCTTATGTGTTTAATGAAAACTTACTTATTTCTCAAGACTTATGTTTGATTTCACCTCTTCTAAAGACTTCCCCGACCCGACTAGTACGAGCCAGAGCTAACTGATTGTACTCTAGGGGTATGTACATAATGCTTTACTTTAAAATTGCTTTATGACCCCCAAAAATAAACTTTCCCTCCACCCTGAATTTTTTCCTCTCTCTTATGTGTTTAATGAAAACTTACTTATTTCTCAAGACTTATGTTTGATTTCACCTCTTCTAAAGACTTCCCCGACCCGACTAGTACGAGCCAGAGCTAACTGATTGTACTCTAGGGGTATGTACATAATGCTTTACTTTAAAATTGCTTTAATATACTTTAAGATAGATGACATTTTGCTATTAACATTTTAGACTCCTAGAATTTCTGCACTAGAAAGGAAAAAGGAAGTGAAGTTATTGTGAATATGTTAGTGGCTACAGAAGGCACATCGACTGACATATATTATTTCCTTTAACTCTATGACCATTAGATTATGTATGATGTTGCTGGTAACTTAAGAGTTTGCAGTAATGCTACTTTAGAAACTCTCAGAATGTAAAATTTTAATCGAGAATGGCAGTTTTAATGGTTATGGTTGTCGCCAAAAGGTGGGGGAAGAGGTAAGATCTTTTTAAATATGCAAAGACCACTTGTTTCTTGCAATCTTAAATGTACTAGCAAGAGTCTCCATTTATGTGGTAAATCCAGAGCTATACCTCACCAGAATTTGGGTGTGCTCTTTGATTTCTTCCTTTAGGAAGATAACTTAGGAAAATACCAGAAACTATATTCTAGAGGACCACAGATATGAGTGGATCTAAATTAAGTATATAAAACTCTTTAAAACAAATATTTGCCTCTGCATTTGTTAAAAGTACTGAAATGTTATGATATATTGGAATTCTATAAGGAATTGTGTCTTATTTTAGGATGGTCTTCACAATACCCTCTACAGTCCCTTCTAACTGGTTATCAGTGCAATTCTAATGATGAGCACACTTCTTATGGAGAAACAGGAGTCCCAGTTCCTCCTTTTGGATGCACCTTCTCTTCTGGTAAGAGAATACTATCTAGCTAAACTTGGTCAGAAATAATCTATTTGACACTTAGAGGAAAAATATTTAGGGGTGTCTTTCGGGAAGAGGGGAGTTAGATAGATGGAAGAGTTTTTCTAATAACTGTTCTTCCTGATTTATGAAATAGTTTTCTTAATCTCTCTGCATAATTATGTATTTCCTCTAAAGCATAGGACCATTATAGCACTTTTTTTTTTTTTTTTTTAACTTGTATAGGAAAGGATTGCAAAGGTTCAGCCATCAGGAAAGCTATTTTGCTCGGTGGATACCCCTTTTGATCTGATCAGTTTGGCTTTTCTGTAATGCATTGGGGGACATCTGAGCAGAACTTGTTACCACTGTTAATATTTTAAGAGAGGAAAAGTAAAAGATTGTGAAAAGGGAATTTTAAATTAATAGACACAGCCTGCCGGTGGCCTGTATCATATGCATTTATTTGCCATACCACTCTGATTTAAGTACCGCCCTTGATTCACCCCTTCTTTAAATAAGAAAATAATTTTGATGGCTTTGAGTCATTTACTAAATTACATAATAGGAAAATTTTAAGCAATTTTTAATTCAAATTACCTCTCTACCATATCAGATGCCATTTGGGTAGAATCATCTCTCTTCAAACAGAGTTTTTGTGTTTACCTTATAGCTTTCAATTAATCTATATTGTTTTATTTTTATATCTTTATAGTCAGCTCTAAACTTTTTGTGTTACTTTTTATACATTCTGTATTCTATTCTTTGTCTTGTTTAGCTCCCAATATGAAGCATATACTAGCAGTTGCCAATGAAGAAGGCTTCGTTAGGTTATATAACACAGAATCACAAACCTATAGAAAAAAGTGTGTCAAAGGTAAGTCTAGGTCTAAAAATTTTGTTTTAACATTATTTTTAATTCATAAAGCTTCAAGTAAATTATTTGAATACAACATTCCCAATTATAGTCACTTCTGATTAGGTCTGTTTAAGGACAGGCTAAAAGTAAATGGTAGACTGCCTTTCTGTCAATAAATGTTGTAACTATGGCGATGCCTTTACTGGAAGTTAAGAAAAATACATTTTAGGATAAAAACAGTTCTTCTTTTAAAAAGATTAAATCTTTTACATTTAATGGGGTTGGAAGAAACATAGCTTTAAAATATTTTTATTGACCAAGCATCTTCTGTATATAAAACAAAGTTCTGACCTTAAGAAGCTAATAATGTGAAACTAGTAAGTCAAGCGTTGAGATATCTAAGATAAAAATAAGATTATAAATGATGTAGGAGTACAAAGAAGATGCCACAGGAGTCAAAGAGAAAGCTCTCATGCACTAAAGAAAGGGTGGGAAATTTTTCATGATGGAAACAATGTTTGAATTGGATTGTGGTATATAGACCAATGGAGATGGAATAGGATGCTCTAGGTGGAGGGAAGAGCATTAGCAAAGGCCTAGACTAGAAATCAGAAAGAATAGGATATAATAAGGAAATAGGGAGTAATCCACTTTGGTAGGAATAGGATATATGGAGAACAGTGAGAAGTAAGCCCTGAGACAGAGATAAAGGACAAAGCCAAAGCACACAGAACCTTGAGTGTCAAACTAAAGTACTTTAGACTCCATTCAGAAAGCATGATGAAGATTTTTGAACTGTAAAATATTTCAGAAAGATTTCACTTTAGAGAATATATTACTAATCACCTCATGAAAAAGAATTTGATATCAAATAGTCATTCTATATAGTAATGAATGGAATATTCTGTATTATGTCACTCTTTAAGTCTTCCTTTTCCATTATAATACTCTATGGCTCATGGACCATAGGGTGCTGACCACTGGTCTTTTCAGTATAGCTTTCCAAAGCATTTGAACTTTTGATAAGACTAGCACAGAACATAGTCTAGACATTTTACATTCACATTTTCTTTGTTTAGAATGGATGGCGCACTGGAATGCTGTCTTTGACCTGGCCTGGGTCCCTGGTGAACTTAAACTTGTAAGTGACTTTCATTTTATTGGGATCTGAGTAAATACTAGTAAAGAGTTGTTTTATTAAGTTGTGATAACTTGTTTTTTAAAGGTTACAGCAGCAGGTGATCAATCAGCCAAATTTTGGGATGTCAAAGCTGGTGAGCTGCTTGGAACATGCAAAGGTCATCAGTGTAGCCTCAAGTCAGTTGCCTTTTCTAAGTTTGAGAAAGGTAGGTTTTACCTATGATCTTTCATCACCTTAACCTCCTTTATGATGGGGTAATAAACTGCAATTGTTTCCTTCCTTTCTCCTATCAAAGTTGCTACTTTACCTACATAGATGGTAGAGATTCTAATATGACCCAAAACCTGAATAAAATTAAATTAGGTTTTAGTCTTACTCTTATGGTCAATATTTCCAGATTGTCCCCTAAAGTCAGAAAAAGGTAACTTTTTTCTATACTCTTGCAGATAACATAAAAATTTATTAACAATCTCAATACCTCTGTTCAATTTTGAGTGTCCTTTGAAGTCTAACCCCTACCCTGTATTAGACACTGATTAGCTCTATTTGTAAAATAGTTACTTTACTTGTAAAAACTTAAATAGGATGTGAGACTGGAGTGGCAAACCTGATAAACTGGACATAATTCTTTTCTTAAAAATTTACCATGTAATTACTTTATATGATTCAATTCCCTGATATGTTTTCAACTAATATTAACTCAAAATTGATTTTTCTATGTTTATTTTACTATTATAATGGAGAAAGAAGATTTAGAGAGTGATTTAATACAGAACAGTACTGTAGTAAGGGAAAAACTTAGCAAAGATGTTGAGCTCTTCATTTTTGGTTGGTTTTCTCCATTTATTTCTCACTAATTTTTTTACAAATAGACCCATATACTTTCATATCAAAAAAGTGGCTGAATTAATCTGACTTTAATCTCAGAATAATAGAGACAAACACTACAATCTCCTTTATCATTAAAAAAATACTCTTACTTGAGCACCCAGGAATATTAAACTGAGATGTTGAGCTGTTCAAACTCAGAAAAAGGTCAGTTTTAGTCTACTGAGGTTGCTGTTGAGACTGAAACCTTGAAAAGGAAAGATATGGCATAGTTTTTTTTAATCTCTGCATAACTTTTTATGAACATGTCTATTGTATAAAGTTAGGTATGCTTGGTTCTAGTTGCTACACTCCTGTGTCAGAATTTATTTTGAGTTTATAAAAATAATTTAAGATCAAGAAAAGTTACTTACTAAAGATAAATTTATTTAAAGGTTAATTGAAAAGGGAACCATCATATAATTTGGTTTCTTTGTTTGATTTTTAAAACTATGCTAATGTGATCTAGTAGAAAAAAACACTGAGTCAGAAATTGGGGAAGGTGGTTTTTATCAGGGTTCCCAGCAGTCCACAGGTGCTGTAATGTGAATTTGTCTGGTTTGACACTGCCCCCAGGGATACATAGTTTGGTTAATAAAACACAGATTAGATTTTAGCCTCTTACTACCTCAGCCAAGTGTCCTTGTGGGGGGCACACTTTTACAACCATATAAGAAACTATGTGTTTTATTCTGGTTTCTGCCTCTAAACTCTTGAGCAAAGTCATTTTTATCTCCCTGAACCTTCATTTCTTAACTTAATGAGGTTAATACGTATTCAACTTAACAAAAATATTGTGAGCATAAAAATGAGGTGAGATGTGAATGCATTAAAAAAAAAACAACTGAGGACCATATAAATACTCAGCGGTTTCTTTTGCAGATAGCATGGTAGAAAAGATCATTGATCCAGTTCTTTCAGCCTTACAGGATACAGCCCGGGCAGGATACAAAAAATCATACTAATGACATTTATCTTTCCTAATATCTTCCCCGGAAAGTAAGGAAAATTGACAGAAAGATATGTGTTTTGTGTGGCAAAAGGGGTGCTAGAACTCCTTTTTTGGATAATTTGAAATGATTATAAGCGTACTTCTGTTTCTCTTCCTACAAACCTACCTTCAAATTTGCACTTACTTTCTCATTCTTTATTCCCCAGTGTAAGGCCAGTCCTTCCTAGGCTACGGGTTCTCAACCCTGACTGCACATAGTCACCTGGGAAGGTTTTTTTAAAATAAAATATCAATTAAATATGAATCTCTGGGAGATGACCCAGGCATCTACTATTTTTTTTAATTACAGTTGACATTTAATATTATTTTATATTAGTTTCAGGTATACAGCATAGTGGTTAGACATTTATATAATTTACAGTGCTCCTCCCGAAACATCTAGTATCTCCTTTGCACCGTACATAGTTATTACAATATTATTGACTATATTCCCAGTGCTGTACTTTACATCCCCATGACTGTTTTCTAATTACTAATTTGTACTTAATCACTTCATCTTTTTCACCCAGCCCCCCAACCCCTCTCGCTATGAGTCTCTTTCTGTTTTATTCATTTATTTTGTTCTTTAGATTCCACATGTAAGTGATCACTTATATGTGACATCTATTTTTTTAAGGGACTTTCCTCAAGGAATTCTAATGTGCAGCTAAGGCTGAGAGACATTCTTGATCCTCTGTAAGAACTTACATCCCAGAGCTCCTATATCTTCAAGCTTTCTCTCTTATTGGCTCCTTTTCCACAGGAAAAACTCAAGCTTATCTGTGGCCTGTCCCAAAAAACATCTTAACCTTGTGTTCTCCTTTAGCTATCATTCTTTCTTATTTCCTATACATACCTTCTTTCTTAAGGGTAATTGAAAGTTCTTTTCTTCTTTGGAATCTGATACCATTCCCTCTGGTTCTCATTCTTTCTATTTATTCCTTCATAATTGCTTTTGTGAACTTCACTTCTTAATTTAAAGTGTTAGCATGACCCAAGATTTGGTGTTTGCTCTTCTTTTCCTCTGTCTATACCTTCTCCCTGGACAGTTCGATCTATTCCAATTTTGCTTTTTGTTTTTTGTTCTAGTTGTATTGAACCAGATTATATTTCCAACCTTAACCTCTCCTTCAAACACTTCAAATTCAACATATCAAAAACTGAACTCATGATTTCCCTCTTGTAACACCATCTTTCCCCTGTCCTCTGATATCATTTCCTTTCAGCCTAAAAAACTTGCCTTAATATTTCTTGCAGTGTGAATCTGGTTGTAACAAATCTCCTTTGTTTTTCATTTATCTGAAAATGTCTTTATCTTCATTCTTCAAGGACATTTTTGTTGTATATAAAATTCTGGGTTGACACTTTTTTTTTCATTTCATTACTTGAAGCTGTTGTTCTACCTTCTTTCATCATTTCTGTTGAAAACTTTGTGGCCATTCAAGTCATTTCCCTATGTGTATTGTGCTGTTTTTCCTGACTTCTTTCAAGATTTTCTCTCTTTTTGGTTTTCAGCAGTTTGGCTATGATATATCTACACGTTTCCCTTCAAAGTTATCCTGTTTGAGGCATGCTGAGCTTTTGTATGTAAATTTACAAATGTGTTTCACAGAATTTGGAATGTTTCCCGCTGTTATTTCTAAAATATTTTCCTGCCCAATTTTCTTTCCTCTCATATATTAGACTTTTCGAAATTGTCCCATAAATCCTTGAAGCTTTGTTCATTTTTTTCAATTTTCTTCAATTTAAGATATAATTAACATACCATAAAATTTACCCATTAAAATGTACATTTTAATGATTTTTAATTTACATATAGAGTTGTGCAACCATCACCACAATCTAAGTTTAGAACATTTATATCAACCCCCAAAGAAACCAGAACCTATTAGCAGTACTTGCCATCTACCTCCTAGCCCTACACAATCTAAACTACTTTCTGACTCTGGATTTGCCTCTTCTGCATATTGATGTAAATGGAACCATACAGTATGTGGGCTTTTGTAACTGGCTTCCTTTACTTAGTGTATTCATTCTTATTTTTCTGTTTTCTTCAAATTGAATGATTTCAATTATCTTAAAGTTTACTGACTTTCCCTCTGTTCTCTCCATTCTGCTCTTAAGCTTTTCCAGTGAATTTTGCTGTTTCAGAAATTGCTTTTTTTCAGTTCTAAAATTTCCATTTGTTTTTGATAAAATCTGTTTCTCTGCTGAGATTTCTTATCTCTTCATTGACTATGAATGTCTATTTCTTTACTTGACATAGTTATAGGTGTTTTACAACCTTATCTGATAAATCAACGTTTGAGTTATTTCAAGGTTGGCCCCTGTTGATTTCTTTTCCTTTGAGAAACTCCTGGCTCTTTATATGTCAGGTAATTTAAGTTATACCTTGGGCATTGTGAATAGTATGTTGGACTCTGGGTTCTGTTATATCAGTCAGAAAAGAGTTGATGTTTTTGTTTTAATAGGTAATTAACTGAGACTCAAATTGAATACTGTTAGACCTATAGGAGGGCAGTGAGTTGGATCTCAATTCAATTCTATAATTTAAGCCTTAGTTGCAAGCTACTTTTGGTTTTCCCTTGAATCCATGATTCAGGGTCAGCCAGAGACTTGCTTTGAGGTTTTTTTTTTTTTAATAAATTTATTTATTTAAATTAGTTTCAAGTATACAGTACATTGGTTAGACATCTATATTGTTCATAAAATGATCGCCCCAATTGCTCCCTCCCTCCTCTGGCCTCCACTTAGCCATCATATTAATACTAACTGCATTCTCTCTGCCATGCTCCCTATCCCCATGCCCAACTATCAACTACTAATTAGTACTTCTTTAACTCTTCACCCCATTCTCCCAGCCCCCTAAACCCAGTCCTCCCCTCTGTCCATCACCAAATTGTCCTCTATATTTATGCATCTGTTTTTGATTAGTTTGTTCTTTTTGTTCATTAGATACCGCATATAAGTAAAATCATATGGTATTTATTTTTCTCTGTCTGACTTATTTCACTCAGCATAATAACCTCTAGGTCCATCCATGTCGTTGCAAATGGTAGGATTTCGTTTTTTTTAATGGCTGAGTACTGTTCCGTTGTATATATGAACCATAATTTCTTTAATCATTTGTTGATGGGCATTTAGGTTGCTTCCATATTTTGGCTATTGTAAATTGTGCTGCCGTGAATATTGGAGTGCATAGATCTTTACGAATTATCGTTTTGGTTTTCTTTGGATAAACACCCAGCCGTGCAATTGCTGGGTCAAAAGGTATATCCCTTTTTAATTTTTTGAGAAACCTCCATACTGTTTTCCATAGCAGCTATACTAATTTGCAATCCCACCAACAATGTATAAGGGTTCCCTTTTCTCCACATCCTCGCCAACACTAGTTGTTTTTGAGTTTTTGATGATAGCCGTTCTGACAGTTGTGAGATGATATCTCATTGTGGTTTTAATTTGCATTTCTCTGATGATTAGTGACCTTGGACTTGCTCTGAGTTTAAACAGAGAGTTAGGGTTTCCCTTTCTCTGGCTCTCTCCAGGGTTATCCCCTCACTCTGGAAGCTCTTGTTGCCCCATGTCTCCTTTTCTTAGTTCCTCTGGATTGAAAGATGGCACATTTTTCTATTGGCATTTTAGCTGCCTGGTACTAATGCTGCAACTGTGGCTGCCCTTGAGATAAAACCACAAAAGATGAGTCATTTACCCCAAGCCAATCACATGCTTCAGGTATCGACTCTCCTCCAAAAATTTCATATTTTTCTTTAATCTCTATTGAGCCTTCAGGTAGTTTTTATATTTTTTCCAGAGTGCACAACTAATGCAGGTAGTTTGGTTTGGTAAGTATTTACTCTTCCACACAGGAAGCAAAGTTGTTTTGGTTTAATTTTAAAGGATAGAAAGAACATTGTAGATAAATTGAAGTTCTCCTATGTTTCCTTCTGCAATCCCATTGCTCTCCTTCTATCCCCAGAGACAACCCCTTTCACAAATTTTGTTCATATTTTTTACTGAAACAGTATAGCTTGGAGGTTTGGAGTATGGGCTCTGGATTCATCCTGCCAAAAATAACTTTAAATGTACTTATCTTCTCTGTGCCTTAGTTCTCTCATCCGTAAAATGGGGATAATAATACCTACCTAAAGGGTTGATATCAAAGATTGAGATAATTTATGTAAAGCACTTAGGATAGTATCTAGCACTTAGTAAGCACTCAGTATATTTTGGTCATTGCTTGTTTACGATTACTCTTACTATAACTTTACTATATCTATATAATATTTTATGTGGTTTTAAGAAAATTTACACACAGAAGAGTATATTTAAAGCTTTTGTTCAACATAAGTATTTTGAGTTCTTTATAATTCTTTCCCTTCACAGCTCTGTTTTCTCTTTTATGTTTTTGAGCCATATACTTTTTTATTTTTAATCTTCGGTGCCAATTGTAGAAACTAGCATATAAAAGACAGTCTGGGAAACTTAAATCGAAGTGTGTCATTGATGAGTTTTGTTAACTTTTTGGTAAACTGTTTCTCCACAGCTGTCTTCTGTACAGGTGGAAGAGATGGCAATATTATGGTCTGGGACACCAGGTGCAACAAAAAAGGTAGTCTAGTTCCATTTCATTTTTTTTTAATAGTGACATTGGTTAACTAAATCCAGTAAGTTTCAGGTTCCATTTCAATTTTGATAAATGTTGACTGTCCCCATACTTAATTATTTTGAATGAAAGGTTTATTGATTTTACCTAATAACTACCAGGGTGGCACATGTTCTTAATCTTCCATTTCTGCTTATTATTCTAATTCTAGGATCTAAGTGATTGTTGCAGGTATTACCCTCTATATTTACCTCATTTTGTCTTCTGAACTATGGTGCTGTTTACCTAATTTATTGATGGAATTAAAATTATTAATACATGGGCTCACTGGTAAATGATCTTTTATTTTAATTAGGTTTTTTGGCTTTAAAAGAATTGGATTAGATTAAATATGATTGTGCTTGCATTGCCCAGTGATGCCGTTAAGCAGAAATCAGTGATCATATCCATGCTTAATTCTTTTTTTAAAAAAAATTATTTTTCAACAGACTTTTTTAAGTGGTTTTAGATACACAGCAAAATTGAACAGAAAGTACAGCGTTCTCTGTCCCCACACAATCTCTCCCTCTGTCAACATCCCACACCAGAATTAGACATTTGTTAATAGCTGATGAACATATACTGACATATCACTGTTACTCAAGGTCTGTTTATACTTTACATTAGAGTTCACTCTTGGTTTTGATAAGTGAATAATATATATCTATTATAGTATACAAGATAGTTTCACTGCTCTAAATATACTCTGTGCTCGGCCTGTTTATCCTGCCCCCTCCATCCCCTAGCAATCACTTATGTTTTACTGTCTCCATGTTTTTTGCCTTTCTCTGAATGTCATATGATTAGAATCTTAGAGTACGTAGCCTTTTCAGATTGGCTTGTCTTACTTAGTAATATGTATTTAAGGTTCCTCCATATCTTTTCTTGGCTTGGTAGCTCATTTCTTTGAATAATAAATATGTCATTGTCTGGACACACCACATTCATACATTCACTTACTAAATGACATCTTGGTTGCTTCCAAGTTTTGGCAATTATGAATAAAACTGCTATAAATATCCATGTACTTATTTCCTTTTTATACATTATAATCTCATCATAAGAGATGTAGTGCAGTAGCTTTGCTGGCTTCTAATTTCACTAATCTAATAAAGGATAATTAATTTTTGAAATCTTACGTATAAATGTTATGTTCAGCATAGGAGTAAAGTTCTGAATCCTAAATCAGTAATCTCTGGAATATCTTTCAGATGGATTTTACAGGCAAGTGAATCAAATCAGTGGAGCTCATAATACCTTAGACAAGCAAACCCCTTCGAAGCCTAAGAAGAAACAAAATTCGAAAGGACTTGCTCCTTCTGTGGTAAAGTGTTATAATTGTATACATGCGTATAGATCTTAGTAGTGGGATAGAATCTGATTTTAGGGAATTTATTGGGCATAAATTAGGAGCTATAGATTAAGTGAATGAGAATCTTCATTTCCTCTTGATATCAGTGGGTTTATTGCTTAGTGCTCATTCAATACCTACAATATTGGTTTTCAAAACCTAATGTGCAACAGAGTAATCCGGGGAACATGTTAAAAATTCACCTTCCTTTGCCCCATCCCTAGGGATCTCCATGCATACACTTTATCTACAGTATTCATTAGGAAAGAGAGAGTAGTTTTAAGAAGCATGTTAAGTACTATGATAGTTTTCTATGGGAGGGAGGGATCCCTGTTTTCATAACAAACTACAGAAAAGATGGGAGTTTTTAATATATTTTTTAAAAATTTGGCAAAATATTATTAAGTATTTTGGGAAACATTAGGCCAGAATGTAGTACCTCTCTAACATCTGTTGGTCAAAATCAAAGAATGCCCATAATACATCTTTTTACTTAAAAAACAAAACACCATTGCTCTTACTTTAATGTGTTTATTTTTCTAATATTACTGGTCTATCGAATCCAAGTTAATACTTTGAGGAGGTGTGGTTACTAAAACATTAGAACTTAAAATAGCATACAATGAACAGGACATAGGCATGAAAGGAAACTGAGAGGGTTGGCATGAGGTCTTTGGAGGTCAGATGAAGTTAAAATGAGTAACATTTCAGAATTTAATCAGACTCTGAGCCAAGAAAACTTTTTAACAGTCATTAGAAGGTAAAACTCATTAATTAAGCACCTTTAAATTTTTCAGAGCATGTAATCATCTTTCATTAGTAATGATGTACACACTCTTATGTGGTAATCTGGGTAGACAGTAACATTTTATAGATGAAACAGGAAAGTTAAATGAGTTTCTTGTGGATACATAGCTTATTGGGGCTGAGTCTTAAGTAGAGCCAGTAGGTTTAAACAAGTGAAATCTCTTGATCACCAATTTGTTTCTTGACTATAAGTCAAAGTGTTAACACTATATAGTATCATTTAATGATGTTTAGGTTATTTCCTACTAAAAGTACTTCTTGGTCAGCATATATATCTGATTTTTGGAGAGGAAAGGATTATTGGAAAGAAAAGATTTAGTCTAACTCAGAGTTTGGGGGGAGAAAAAGCAATTTTAGTACCTTGGTGACTTGAAGGTGAAGATTGCAATATCCAAAATAGAATTTCCTTCTTTTCTCCCTTGTGCCGTTAGGATTTCCAACAGAGTGTTACTGTGGTCCTCTTTCAAGATGAGAATACATTAATCTCAGCAGGAGCTGTGGATGGGTAAGAGTTCATTTTTTGGTTCTTTAGACAAGGTCTGTTTCATGAACTGTGATGGTGAAATCATAGCCCCATTATAACTGAATGTATTTGCTTTTAACTTTTAACATAGTGAGTACCCAGGTGAGAATAGAAACTACAGATCATACTGGAAAAGATCTAGTTAGGACTCTTGCTCAATTAATTGAAATAATATACATGTCACACTTAGCACGTTACGTAGCACGTATGAGCAGTGTTGGCTGCTGCTATTGTAGAGAACCTGGATAGGTAGCTTGCTTGTCTATGCACTATAATTTAGTCAGTGATCTTTTTTTGAGGAGTAAAATTTCTGTTATCTTGGAGCTTATCTTCTCGGGTTTAATAATATCCTAAAAGAAGAAATCTGATTGTAAACATGTAATTGACATTTCTAGGATTGATAGTAAGGCCTGATGACTTTTACATACCTGCAACCCATCCATGATTGGTCTGAATTTTTGTCTTCCAAATAAGTTTATGGTACTTCTTGATTGGTTGCTTTGTTAGAATATAAGTTATGTGAGAACAATGACTCTTTCTTTTCTAAGCACCCTTTGCTCCCTTATTTGCTCATTATATCTCCAGGACATTGATGCCTTCAACAAATGTAATTTAAAAAGGTGATGGGTTAATAAAGTAGGATATCCGTTATGTCCTCTGGACACTAAAACTCTTCTGTGGACCCAATTCTCAGGCCCGAATGAAGGATTATCTGAAAGTTAATCAGTTGTGCCAGTGAATAGCTGTGAGAGCTTTTTCTGTATGTTTCCAAGGATACTGACTGCCCTGTTCCAAGCTTGTGTTTTCAAGTTGCCTACAAACTAGATATAGAGGAATAAGACAAATATCCCATTAGATGAAATGAAAAAGTACTTTATTTTACAGGAAAATTTGTTTAGATTACTTAAAGAGTTACATATAGAGATATAACCATAGGAACAGAGCTTGTTACTTATGTTGTCAGAGGTTATATGGAGATTATTAAAGGCTTAGGAGGTTTTTTTTTCCTGCAAGCAATGAAACAATGACTATCAGTGACCAACTTTCATCTTCCTTTTCCGCTCCTTTGAAGTAAACGAAAGGTAACTCAACACTGGGTCAGGTCACATCTGTTTCCCTTCTACCAGAATTGTAAGCCTGACATTGGAGACAACGGTATGAGATAATTCAGTCTTTCATGATGAGATGTCCTCACTGTACCTGGTTGATGTCCCAGAGGAGTTAGATTAAAAGTCATTTCATATTCAATATAGTTGGAACTGGTTGGGGTTGGAGAAGGACTACAAAGAAATAGAATAACTATTTCTTTACCTTGGTTTTTAGGGTAATCAAAATATGGGATTTACGTAAGAATTATACTGCTTATCGACAAGAACCTATAGCATCCAAGTCTTTCCTATACCCAGGTAGCAGCACTCGAAAACTCGGTAAGCTTTTTCGTAGACTATGGGACTTTTTTGTAGGACTTTTTGGGAGATGTAAGTTTTTGTTAAAATTTTAAAATATCAAATTTATTTTCAGCAACACAGACTTGAGAAACTAATATGTGGTTATATAAACAAGAACATTTTTGGTTTGTATATATTTCAGGGAAGAATTTTGATGATTCTTCTAATGGAATAATCTTTTAGCCTCAATATTTGACCTCATTACTTCTCACTGTCACCAGGACATGCTAACTAAAGTTTCCTTTCTCCAGGATACTCAAGTCTGATTTTAGATTCCACCGGCTCCACTTTATTTGCTAACTGCACAGATGACAACATCTACATGTTCAATATGACTGGATTAAAGACTTCTCCAGGTAAGAGCTTAGTCATTCAAATTCTTACCCAGAAAGTAAAACAGACTTTTTTGTTAATGATAATTTAATGTTGATTTTTTTTCTAAGCCAAATTTATTAAGACATAGGATTTTAGGGTCTTGGATTAATTCTAGCAGTGTTTTCATAGGTGTACTTTCCTTGCGATGATTTCACAAGTATAAACAGAATCCTTCTCTATGTGACATAACTTTTGGCTATGTTAAGAATTATCTCAATTTTTGTGGGCTGTTCTACTCAACTTTTGTCTTGGTTGTGGGTTGTTCATTAAATTAGGGCCTGAATTTTTTAAGCCCCTAAAATAATTCTTACCTATCTCAGCCTTCTCCATGTTAGACAGACTGTTTTATCTCTTTTATGTTTTCCTCACCTTTACCCGTTTTTTCTTCAAGAAAATTAAAAGTGAAATCTGATATTTTAAGCTCATAAATGACATTTTAAAAAAGAAACCATAGTTTCTCTAGTGTCCTCTAATAAGAGTTATTTGGGTTGCATAATTTTAAGAACATTATTAATTACTTAAGCAAACTACATATTAGTAATCTGGCTCTTCCTCAGATATGGCTCTGTCGGAAACAGACTTTGAATTCTATAACCAATTTCCCTGATCTACCCAGTTTCCACGAAAGTAAGATGTGCTAGTAAACAAGAAATCTCAAAATAGTACAGAACTTAGCAGGCGTTTATAGAAGTTTCCAAAGACTGCCCCAAGCCATTATTAGGACTTTATCTGTGACAGCATCACAGTTGGCATTTCCAATGCCTTGAAATAGGTCTAGTGTTGTCTAAACAAGATGAGCATTTGGGAAAAGGATTTTATAACTTTTGCTGTTTTCCTGAATGGAATCAGAATTTAGACAACTTCTAATTTGGGTATCATTTTGTTATAGCGTGGCACTGAAAGGAACCTGGAGTTCAATTTGGTCCCTCTGCCATGAAACAGATATGCCCAAGGCCACTTTACTAATAATTCAGCAACTTTTTTCCTGTGCTCCTAAAATAATTTAATTGACTCTCTAGATACATAGATATGTAGATAGATAGATAGATAGATCGATAGATAGATAGATAGATAGATAGATATTTCTTATTCAGGAAAAGGGCGACAAATGTGTGTTGTGTGTGACACATCTGGTAATTGCTTGTCTTTTTCAAAACTTCAAAAAGGATCCTGGGCTCAATACTTGATCTCCCATACTTTTAATTCACAGTATTTTATTACACTATGTGATGCTCATAAGGACAACTCTGAAGCACTTTAATGAAGCATTTAAGAGCCCAAATTATCAAAGAAAGATTAAATTGATCTAATTAAAGCCAAGAGGTTTGAGAAGTATTTTTTGCATGATTCGAGACATTAATAGTGTACATTTTGCTAGCCTTTCTTACTCCAGCAGAGGGCAATAAATACTTACAGGTTTAGTGGGAAATTTGGTCTACAGTTTTCCATTCATAGTTTAGAGTTGAGAAAGATGAACAGTTAGATTTTGGAGTTGTATTCAGAATAAAGGAGTCTGTTTATTTTATTTATTGTTAGGGTGGAAGAAATTTTCCTGTATCCTTCTAAGTTTTTCTGACTGATCTAAGAATTAAATTGATGTGTCACAGATTTACAGGAGAAAATTCAATTTAATTTTGTACATAAGGGGTTCCACAAGATTATTGGATGAGGGCAAGGACAGACTGGGCAATTGAGCTTATATGCTGTCTTGAGCTAAGGAGAAGGAGGTAGTGGTTTGGGACTTCAGAGGGGAGGAAGGCAATTGTTTGCTAAATAAATGTTTGCTGAGCTATACAGAGACAAGAGGACACAGAGCAAATCTCCGATCTCTAGTCTTCTCTCACCATACCTAGCCCATATTCTTTATAGATAACTCTGGTAATAGCTCTATTCTGGGAACATGCCCTTTATCTAAATTCTTTTAGACAATTAAAGGGGAAGTAACAAGAAAAACTTCATGAGTCTTCTGTTTCTTAGAAATAATCGGCTTAAATTAACTCTCATGCCAAAGAGACACAAAACAATCCAGAAGCTGAGTTGGTAGATTGCTCCGTCTCACTGAACCAGTCTCTTAGTCCTGACAGTAGCCCAGTTAAATTCATTTCAAGAGGCAGTCATACACGTGGTCTCCCAAGTTAGTCCTATATGTGTAAGCAAGAATTTAGTTATTTAATAAGAGGCATGTCTGGGGAAACAAAAGAAAAACAAAAGTTAATGGTTAGAGCAAATTATAAACTAGTTTATGAGCCTAGGGGGCAGCCAGTCAAGATTTCTGGACGTCAGGGTTGAAGCATCTTTTACAATTTGAAATGTCTTTGATGATGTCATCAGATGTTCAGGTAAACTTTCTGAATGGCTTATGCAACAACAGGCATGAAAATTGTCTAAACATGGAATATTGTGATGATCTCTCTTAAGTTTATATTAAGTTGTTAGCTTTAGTTTGCAGGGCTTCAGGAAAAGGGCAGTTTTAGTTCTCAGTGATCCCAACTCGAAAGTGGAGGAAAACTTGGAAATGTTAGTTTAGAGAGTCGTTAGCCAAGTATTTGAGGAAACTAGAATTCAGGATCCAGTACAATTTGTAGGTAAACAACAAAACCTCAAAGACAGTTAATAGAAATAGAATCTAATATCCACAAGTGTGTATTATAGTTTCCATTGGAACAAAATTTTTTTTTCCTCTAAAATCACCCTTATTTTTATCAAAGTTAGCCAAATTAAAACTAAGTTATTTGCAGAGTAAGTCTAGTTTCAAAAAACTTGGCCTAATTGTTTACATAAATGCATCAAGAATAGCAATTGATCATATAGGCTCTTTTAAATCTATATTGCTGGAACTTTCATAAGGAATCTCCAGATTAAACTTTTAACAGCCTCTTGAGATTAAGAAGCCAAGCCAAATACTTGCCATCAGATTTTACCTGAAATACCTTTAGATTTGGGTTAATTCCTCTCTTCTTGAGGTCTCCAAAATATCCTGAGGGTCCTATACCTGCCAGGAAGTTACCTTTCTTTCTACCTGGTAAAGCTGCTGGGAACCCTCTAAGCCAGTTATCAGTCTGATATTTCAGAGGGTCTTTATTGACTTCCATAAAGTTAATCTTAGACCCTTAAAGCTGTCTGGTCGTATCTGAGTCTATGCATGTCTCTCTCAAACATGACATTCCAGTCAAAGCTTTGGTAATATAACAAGTATTTCCAATTGTGTCCTGTAACAAAGAGAACCGATTCTTAGTGAATTTATGTAAATAACTATACTGCCATGGAAATAAAAATACCGACTAAGACTTTGCAAATTCTGTAGGGATCAAATAGGGAGAAAAAGATAAATCTTTCAATTCTGCTTAGAAAGGTATAATTTACCAAATTGCTGTGGATCTTAGGTAATTCAGGAGGAAGAAAATCGTCCTTGTTTCTATAAACTAAAGATTAAAGAACCAGTAATACTTCGAATAAAAAGTTATAAAAATTATAATCATCTTCATTAGTTCATTTAGTCCCGTATAATTAATTCTCATTGATATTGATCTTTTGTTAGCAGTTTTATGAAGCCATCAATTTCCATTAGAGTTACAAATGCTTACCCAGTTCAGTGATATGATCTGAAAGTTATCAGAAACCTGTATTGTAGAATATTTTCCATGAATCTCTTTGGAGATGAAGCACATTTGCAAAAGCATCAGTGTAAAACAAAAAATACTATAAATGACAAAAACTTAGTTAAAATCTGATTACAATGTAATTGACAAGGAAATTTAGTTATCTCTCTAGCACTTTTTAAGATAGTAGAATTATGAGTCATAACACAACCAGGAAATTTTTTTAGGGATTGCATATAATTTTTAGAACACTTATGTTAATAAAATTCACCCACGCAATATAACTTAAGGTTTATCATCACTTATTTGACACTGTTTTCCATGTAATTTAACATACCAAATGAGCCAAATTAGTTTAATGGCATTTTTTCTTTTCTTTTCTTTTTTTTTATAAAAAGAAAACAAATCCTTTGAAATGTTCTAGGGGCCCTCTAGAAAATTACAAAGTTAGTTGAAGTCAAAAGGACTTCATTTAGAATTTGATCATGGGAAGTTTGTCAAAAAATATCAAAAGGTTTTAGAACACTCAAATATGATCATAGGTCACTGTGAAACAATACTTAGTTCTCCATTTAATTGTGGTGACAATTAAAGACTTTTCAGGTAAATGCCAAAAATTAAATAGTTGTAAGTAAAACTTAGCTCTTAAAATCAAAGGCTTGATAAAACAACATAGGAGATTATTTAGATAAAACATAAAATCACAATTTTTTAGGTAGATTGCTTATAGGTAAAGAAAAACCTTTCATAATCTCTTCACCAAGAGCAGACCAAAGTCCAGTAAAACTCTGTTCTTTTAACATAGAGAAAACCGATTTCTAATTTCGCATCAGCTTTCTTTTGATATTAAAACTCATTTACTTAATTAAATTCATTCCAATCTTAACCAGTTTGACCATGCATAAAACTCTTTTCTCAAGATCCTTTTTCACAAACCTATAACTTCCTTTTTTGCATTCAGATTATTTGAGTAGCTTTAATTACATATATTAATTAGAATTTTTAACCCTTACAAACCTTGATTTCTAGTGAAAACTAAGAAGTAAGCAATTGTGGACTGTTTGTTATGCCAGTATTTTTTTTTTTTTGATTGGCAAACTATGGATGTAATCCATAATTTCTAGAAACATGTTTGCTCATAGTACAATCTTTCAGTAAAGCACATGCATAGTTACTGATAGACCCAAACACAGTAGGTCCAAAATATGGTATCTATTGATTCGCATCCTGCTTAACTTCACAGTGAAAGTGTTTGATATGTAGGCTTTTTCTTGAAAAGCTATAAATACAAAGTTTTTTTCCAGTTTTATTCTAGCAAAAGGTAGGAATTTCTGGGAAATCAGATTTCTGGAAAGCTGTTAAGTTCCTTAATAATGCTTCTTTCCCCTCTGTTAGAATATTAGAGTGAAATTTTTTCGTGCCTAAATGTATTCTTAAAATGTATTCTTAATTTCTCTGCTGGCAGATTATGTGTGGTCTTTGTTATGCCAGTATTTTTTTTTTTGATTGGCAAACTATGGATGTAATCCATAATTTCTAGAAACATGTTTGCTCATAGTACAATCTTTCAGTAAAGCACATGCATAGTTACTGATAGACCCAAACACAGTAGGTCCAAAATATGGTATCTATTGATTCGCATCCTGCTTAACTTCACAGTGAAAGTGTTTGATATGTAGGCTTTTTCTTGAAAAGCTATAAATACAAAGTTTTTTTCCAGTTTTATTCTAGCAAAAGGTAGGAATTTCTGGGAAATCAGATTTCTGGAAAGCTGTTAAGTTCCTTAATAATGCTTCTTTCCCCTCTGTTAGAATATTAGAGTGAAATTTTTTCGTGCCTAAATGTATTCTTAAAATGTATTCTTAATTTCTCTGCTGGCAGATTTTCTTTTTCTTTTATTTCCTTGTAGTAGTGTTCTGATGCCAGAGACCTCAGGTTTTGGTCTCCTTAGGATAGAAGAACCTATCGATCACATTATACTAGATTGGATTATTTGCCTTTTTACCGTGGATAGTGAGAAGTCTAAACCTAAAGTCTAAACGTAACCTAGTTGGAGTATCTTACAAATGAACATAGCTACTAGCTACTTCTACTATTCAAGCTATTTAAAGTGCTAGGTTAAAAAGATTCCCTCATCCCATATAAGCTATCTATAAATCCTAACTCTTTTTACTGATATTTTTACCTATTCATGCAACAAATGTTTGAATACCTATTCTATTTAAAGTACTATAATGTCTAATGAGGACAGAATAAGATATGTGAAATTTATCCTCAAGAGATTTGAAAGAAAGACCAATGTATTATGCAATGGAAAAAGCCCTACCCTGGGATAGAGAGAGAGTGTATAATAAACGCATTTTACTAAAAAATTGGACATTGGTTCCATTCTTGTCCTTTAAGAAGGTTTTTCTTCGCTTTCTTTATAATCAGCCCCATATCAAATATTTGGGTTTAGATCATGAGATTAAGTCTAATATAAAGCCTCTTTCTGATATGTCCTTTATTTTCTGGCAATGTCCAGTTCCCTTTTAATTTGGTGAATATAGCTTGACCATCAGCTTCAATAGTCAATACACTAATAAAACTCATTAGAACATGTATACTATCTGCATTTTATTTGAACACTGGAAATAAAAAAATAAGTAATTTGATTTTTCCCCCTCTGGCAGTGGCTATCTTCAATGGACATCAGAACTCTACCTTTTATATTAAATCCAGTCTTAGTCCAGATGACCAGTTTTTAGTCAGTGGCTCAAGTGATGAAGCTGCCTACATCTGGAAGGTAAGTAGTCAAACTTCCCCCACAAATGTGAGACTAAAGTATTCTTACAAATATTTATTTTGTCCATGATGAAGTAAGTTTAGTGTAAACACATACTATTAACTTTTTCTACCTTAGATGTTCTGTAAAAGTTGCTTCTTGCCTCTTAATGCAACCAAATTCTCACTCTGATTGTCACAGAATATATCACACTTTCATGGCCAGAGCTCAGAAATAACAGTCCGTATCCTCCAATAGTTTCACAGATTATTAGGAAATTTGGAAATCGGATGACTGGAAAGAACCTTAATTACTTTGTCTGGCTCCCTGGAAAAATATGCTGTTCTGCCTTTCTTGCCTGTGTTTTCAAACTCACATTGAAAATACGTGTAGTATTTTGATCATTTCAGTCTATACCCAAAATAGCCATAGAACCTTGCACAAAACACTCAGAAATATTTGGATAGTAATTGTATTCATTACTCTCGTCTTATAAGTGGTTCAGTCTTCAGGCTGCTAAAATAGATGTGGCTACTCTATTAGTTTCGTATATATTTAATAGCATTGTTTAATTTTTTTTTTTATTTTACAGATTTCCCATTCTTATTACAAATTTATATGTATATCTACACACACATATTTTTACTTTTGAAATAACAGTGATTCTAAAGCTAAGAAATTTAAAGCTGTTCATTTGAAGTCCAATGGGGAAAATTGAAATGTTACACACCAAGTAGCACTTGCTGACCACTGAAAAATGGCTCTCATGGGAATAATTAATCATAGAAATGTCTGGGAGTTGAAGAGAAAGCAGAACATTAGGCATTATTTTTCTAGAGCTAGAAATTATCTTCTAGGTTTCCCTGTAATTTCATAAATGTCCTTGATGTTGGTGAACTGAAATGTCCTTGACAATAACTCTAAATTCCAAAATGCATGAACTCACAATAATGTCTAAAATTTTATAGGCTCATAGGTTCAATCAGATCCCTTCTCAGGAGAAAATTATATTATTTTTAGTCCTGCCAACTTCTAGGAAATCATATCTTTAATGTTGTTTTAGGACCAGGGTAGAACCTGCCAGGTGTGAAGCATAGTTCTTTAATTTCGTCCGGTCTTGGGATAAGTATTAACAAATGATTTCTCTATATATCTAGAGTTGCAAAAATGCAACGCTGCCTTATTAAAAGCTTTTAGTAACAGTATTCTAGATGGTCACAAGGTGGAGATATTGTTCTATGCAAGATGCTTTTGTGTTGGAGTTCCCTCTTTCTACAAGCATATTTATTTTATTTGTTGTATTTTTAAGTGTAAATTTGCTTATAAAACATATACTTGAGGCTTCTGTCTTGTGATAAGAGTTTTTAACCTAGCTTTTTGTCTAAAAAATTCTTCTGACTTGAGCTTTAAAGTTTAATAATGTATGTCACCAGCACTAGTGCTTCTGCCTTTTATTTTCGAATTTGGTCTTATGTATATTATTTCACTATTTTCCTGTTTTCCCATTCTCCTTCTTTCACTGTCTTTTAACTACATTTCTTTCTCTAACTTTGGCTCCCAACTTATCAGGAGTTTATTCCTACCAAAGTTTGTATCTTTTAAATTTCTTTCTTCTTAAAAAGAAATTCAGACATGCCAAAAAGTATAATAAAGGATTATCAAAAAAATACTTATGCACTGATTATTTGTTAAAATCAATTTCTTAATAATATGCATAATTATATAAATAATTATATGTTATGTATATATGTCTGCGTGTATGTATACAGATATAGTTCTACTGCCAATTCTTAAAAAGTTCCTCCCTGTCTCTCTTCTCTAATGTACAAAAGCCTTTTTTTGTTGTTTCAGGGAATGAGAGTTGAGGCATATTTCCTCTCTTTAAAGACATAGCGAAGATACTTGACTGTTGTTGTTAACCCATTTTCAGATATTTAATTAGTGGCTATCACATACATGGGTGACACTTTCTGCATTCCAAAGCTGGGTCACGTGTTAGTGCTGAAAGACGTGGTTCAGACATGATGTTCTCCTGCCTGTCCACACATAACTCAGTGTGCGGACTCTGATATTTGAGATCCTGGCAAGCTTACTGCTCCTAAAATTGAATTTGCCTAGTGAGGTCTCTCAGTTTCTCTTTCCCATGATAATAAAAAGGAGAGGGATTTAAAAACAATTTCACACAAGCTGAGTATCCAGCTTGTTAGGTTGTCTTATAATTCTGCTACATTTTCAAAAAGTCAGAATTCTCTCAAGTGTTAGAAATTTTCCTACACTGAAAAGTCCATGGGCACAAGAAGACACAGTGAAAGAAAGGAGTTTTAGATCTGAAGACACAGAGTCACCTTTTAATCCTCACCACTGTCCAGCAAAGGGGAGATGTAATGTAGTTAGACTCTCTGATATTGAGGTCCAAGATTTAAAATAAAAAGATTTAATGTTATATTTTTCCTGTTTAATTCCCTACCCCTTCTTCCACCCATTCCCTTCCCCCCTTCCATGGTTCATTTCTGATATAGTCACTAAATAGTATTGAAGTGGTTATAAATAAACTGATTTGGCACAGTCATTCTACTGCCGACTGGCAAAACCTTGAGCCTGACACTTTAGGAAGTGTAAATGATCTCATGGCAGAAATGAAGGTTAGATTTGGTTTCTGACTGGGCAGAGTAAGGAAATTATTTGAGGAAAGGTGCTGATCTATTTTGCATGTTTAAGTGTATAAAATGTCTTATATGAGGTCTGTAGGTTAGAGCCAGTTATTTCTAGAGGTACTTTCATAGTTCTAGGAATTTAACTTTGAGATTCTTATACCTTGAAGTAAAGTCTTTATTCTATAACAAGTAGGATATGTAAGAGAGGACAATTTTTTGTGTTTTGACCATCCCCAGAGTGCATAGTTATAAATGTTTCTTGGACTTAATAGTCTCCTCTTCCTACTTAAAAGTAGAGGGAGGCTTTTTAAGAAATAAAATCATGTAATTATGGTTATATTTTTATGATGAAGTGACAATAAATAAAAAACATATTTGAATAAAAACAAAGCCACCTGAGTTTAATTAGAGGAAATTAATCTGCTTTGAAATAGTCCCCAAGTATACTATACCATGCTAGGATAGTCCTAACCTGTGAAAACACTTGCTGCTAATGTTCGTAAAAACTGTCGGCAGACATTAGTTCTCATTTAAACCCACAACATGCCCCTCTCTCCATTTTAAGAAAATTTAGATAGAATTCGTATAATGTAAAATTCACTATTTTAGTCATTTTAACATGGTTTTGAGTATACTCACAATGTTATTCAACCATCACCATTGTCCCATTCGCATTTTTATCACTCCAAAATGAAATTCCATACCTTTTAAGAGTCACTCTCCATTCCCCCACTGGCCCTAGCCCTTGGCAAACCATAGGTTAGTGGTTTTGCCTATTCTGGACATTTCATATAAATGGAATCATACAATAATGTGACCTTTTATGTCTGGCTTCTTTTTATTTAACATAATGTTTTCAAGGTTTGTCATTGTTTCATATATCCTTTTTATGGCTGAATATTCCATTGTATGTATAGACCACATTTTATTTATTTCATCAGTTGTTGGACATTTGAATTATTCTTTTTCTTCAGTTGTTGGACATTTGAATTATTCTTTTTGGCTTTATGAATAAAGCAACTATGAAAAATTGTGTACAAGTTCTTGTTTGAACATATATGTTCAGTTCTCCTAGGAGTACATTCCTAAGAGTAGAATTGCTGGGTTATATGGTAATTAATTCTGTTTAACTTTTTGAGGAACCTTCCCCCTATTTTTAATGGCTATATAAAGTACCTGGCTCATGGTAATTATTCAACAAATGCTGACTTTTATCATTATTATTATTATTATCATTATTCCTAGTTTATTATCAAATTGTAAATTTTTTCAAGGGATCTATCCTTTGTTTTTTCTCTTAGATCCTATAGATAAATTCAGTAATGTACATACATTCTGTTGGTGGATGTTTGGTTTTTCTTGAAATTTATTTTAATCTTAGAGTACATGTTTAGGTTCTCCTAGGCATTATAATGGTTGAGACCCATTATAAGAGGAGGAAGGAGAATTTTCGTGAGTATTGAGATAGTTAGATACTATATTGAAAGTCTTCTAAAATAGGCTACCTTGTGAGAGAATAAGTTATTGTTCTCTGTGGCATTCTAGGAGTAGACATTGAGACCCTTTAGGATACTATTCAGCAAAAAGCTTCCTTTTCTGTTAAACTTTAGTTAACCTAGCAAGGCAAATTACACTCTGTTCTTTGTCTTCCTTTGCTTTGAATCATTACATATGTGCTATTTAACCCAAGAGAGGAGTAGTAATTATTAAGTTGGATAACCTTATGAATCAGCATGTCAAATCTCTTAGCTACAATCTGAGGATTCTATTAAGTTTACTTAGTCATTCTCACAAATATTCTTTCGAGAGTCGCCTCCACTTTCTTCTTATAAATGAGCAATGATTCAGAGAATAATTTCTCTTTTTCAAACATACTTGCTAACAATAGTTATGTGAGTTTGTACTCCATATTGTGCTAATTATTTCCCATGGCTTCCGAAAGGGATTGACAGCTCTTGAATAGACAGCTGTCAAATTCATATCACTAGTGACATTCAGTGAGAGGGAAAACTGATTCTTAGTTGCATTTGTAGTATTACACAATGTGACCCTTTTTATACATTAAAATATAGCAATACTTGAAAATTCAATATTTCTTTAAGCAAATTAACTAAAATAAAACTTTGGAGGCATTTTTCTTCTAAAAATGATACCAAAGTGCCATGTAAAATATAGTTTATATCTTCTAAATGAAGGGGTATAACTTTGGATTGAGTCTTCTTTTGGAAGAAAAATTGCCCTCTTTTCCCAAGAGAGCTGGTAGCATATCTTAGGTACCTTAAAGATTTAGTTCATGTAGTGTTTGTTCTTAGAGGTTCTGGCTAGAGAAGATCTGAAAGTGTCTAAGCTCTGTAAAAACAGAACTCCACTTAAAGTGCACTACCTAGCAGCTGAACCTCATCCTTCCATAAAGTTTATCAGCTAAGAGGTGAGAGACAATACCAGTCTTGAATTTTAGTCAAAATATGTATGGCTAGATAGTCCCGATTTGAAATAAGACCTGTACTGGTATCTAAGCTCATTATTTACTTACTTTGACTATTTTCATTCTGTTTTCTCAGATCAATGACAAAAATACTTTCATTGCACATTGAGACTCATTTTCTGAGCTATAACTAGGCACGTCTAGGGGCTTTTGGTAACAACCCTAAAGATCTATAAGGCACAACTATGGAGAGATTCAAACCCTCTGTCTGGGTAACCTATACTGGTACTCTGCTGACTTGTTTGTTTTTTTGTTTTTGATTATGCACTAGGTCTCCACACCCTGGCATCCTCCTACTGTGCTCCTCGGTCATTCTCAAGAGGTCACTTCTGTGTGCTGGTGTCCATCAGATTTCACAAAGGTTCGTAAACAAATCTCCATAGTTATTTTAAAAAGTAGATCACAAATGTGTAAGTTTTCCCAAGGATAGAGAGTTATATAGTCTTCCATGCTTAAATAGAGATTTAAAAGATTTAGAGGCCATCCAGGATCTGTCAGCATTGATCATACATATCCCGCTTTACCAATAGAGAAATTGCATTATTCACTAAAGAATAAGGATGGATTTCTTGGTTCCCTAGAGCATTTCTTTCCTAAACATAGAATTGAGTTTTTAGCGTAATTAAAATTTCATCTTAAAACAGAAGGCGGGAACTAGTGTTTCTAACTTTCTGCATATTATAAATTTGGTGTATTGAAGGTAACATCTTGACTGTTCTTCCGGTTTGGGTTTTCACATTTTGCCTAAACGGTATTACTGTGAAGTCTTAACAATGTTAGGTTGTCTGTGACTAAATATCATAAGAAGTAGTTCCAAATGTTTTAGACATGCTGGGAAGAAGAAAATCCTCTCACATAAAAAAAAAATAAATAAATAATAGTGATACTCAAAAACAAATCAAAAACCTAAAATGTAGTAAGGCCAGAAACAAACTCCATGTGTGTGCAGTGCAGGGATTTCATATAATAGTAGCCCAAGTTCCACGCATTCTTCCGGCCCCTCTTGCACTGGTCTTTGGGTTAGTCTGGGTTCATAGGAAACCTCACTATGTGGACATCTCCCATTCTCATTTTGACATTTGGGAAGGTTTTGTTCCCATCTATTGTTTATCTTCCAGAAACTTCTCATGGTCTGGTCTACCTACTCCTGGCATCCCTGCTAGCTCTCCGGTACTATTATGGATATCTTTTATTCTGTATTCCTATATAACCATTTTCTGTGGTCAGCTTCATGATAGACCTTTTTTTGAAATCATTACTTTAATTACCAATAATTACATTGACATTACACCAATGTCATTTTCCTCTGAGAATCTGTGTAGCTTTCAGCAAAATATCTGCTTTTAACATAGGAGTTCTGTATCTTCATAGAACTTATACTAAGATAAATGGTTTTTTAATTATTCAGTTAATTATGTCATCTCTTTGTAACCGTCATGTGTTGTCCTTATTTCTATGCATAGAAAAGACTCAAAGGAAGTGGCAGGGCTGTTACCTATACTAATATAATGGCCACCATTTTTAAAAGTTTTTAAAAATAACTATGCCTAGCCTAGAGTTAGAAAGGTAAAATATAGTTTAAGAGGAAAAAAAAAAGATCTAGACTTAGAAATTGGAAATATTTGGATCTACTAGCTCTGCCACTTAATTATGATAACTTTGGGTAAATAACTTTATTCTCATTTTCTAGATGAAATTATTTGAGTAGAGGGCTTTTTATATTGTGAAAATTAAATAAGATGAAGAATGTAAATTGTCAGACACAGTAGGTACTCTTGTTAATAACCCTTGTTAATGGACTATAGAGTAACTGGGGATTCCAAGCATTTTTGTTAAGCAGTTAAATATGTGTGTCTTCTTTTGGCCTCCCAGTAAGGAAAGGAAAAAGCTGCCAGTCTCTTGGGGGCCAAGACTTAAGAGAACGTGTGTTCTTTTTTTCTATCTCTTTAGTGACTGAAATAGAGAAATTATATAAACAAATGCTGGGGAACAGCTCTGGTACCAGTGGCCATTTGCCACAAGCTCTTCAAGCTGGACTTTCTCTGCCATAAAAGGCTTGGGACCAAGATCAGGAATGGTCAGATATTTTTAAAGGGGCAAAGGTTATTTTTAACTTCTTTCAGCCAAGTTAACTTGTTGTTTTCCCAGATTGCTCCTTTACCTATCTGGAAAAAAATCTCAAAGGAATAGTTTCATTCTACTTGTCACAGCCTACCAGAGTCATGGACTAAGTCTGATCTTGGAAACGATCCCATTATTTTACAAATCAGCCAGAACATGCAGAATTCAGAAGAAAGTCGTAGGAATTGAATGTTGATCGATCATTTAAGAGGAAGAGAGAGTTAAAAAGATACCTTTATTAAATATTTCACAGTTATATAGATGGTGATAAAGATATTGACTTGCCCAACTTCTTGAAAATAAAATGAAATGAACCTGGTTTATAGTAGAGCTTTAGGTTTGGTAAGAAATGACTGGTAACGAAAGACATACCAGCAGAATGTGTGTAAAGAAGAACTAGAGAGTACACTTATTTGGAAATCTGCAGTGGTTCCTGAAAGCAAGGAATAGAATTATATTATCTTTCAGATCCTGTGTTCTACATCCTGTTATATCAAACAAAATAGTTTTCCAGTGATGAGCCTTTAAGACACATCTACTTTTTATTTTGTTGGAAATCTTTGATTGAAACTTCTTAAATCTCTTTCTTGTTCTCCTTAGATTGCTACCTGCTCTGATGACAATACACTGAAAATCTGGCGCTTGAATAGAGGCTTAGAGGAAAAACCAGGAGATAAACTCTCTATAGTGGGTTGGGCCTCTCAAAAGAAAAAAGAGGCAAGAGCTGACCTAGGTAAGGAACCCATACATTTTTATGCGTTTTTTAGAGTTTGATTAGTTTAGTTCTACAATACAGAGCGATAAGCTAGATTTGATGTTGTTTTGGTATATTTTTAAAGGAAAGCACCATCTTCTTGTCATTTCTTTTAGATAAAAATTTTCTGAGATAAAAATTTACTGCGTTTATCATCTACAAAAAACACTGCAATACAGTGGCGAATTTATTTTTAAAATATTTATCAAACACCTAACTTTGTGCTAGGCACTACTCGAAGTTGCCTGGGGTAGAGCAGCAAACAAAAGAATCAAAAATCTCAAAGATGTGAATGAAGCTTACATGTTAGTGTGAGAGGCAATAAACAAGTTAAGGAAGTAAAATATGTACTATGTCATATAACAGTGTTTAGGAAAAAAGGTAAACAAGAAAGGAAGAATAGCAAAGTATGCTGTTAAAATTTTAAATTGGGAGCCCAAGGAAGCCTCAATGAAAAGATGACATTTGGGTAAAGAAAATGAAGTAGTGAGCCATGTGGATCTTTTGGCAGACAGACAAAGCAGCAAGTGCAAAGGCCCTGAAGCAGGAGCAGGCCTGACATACTTTCTGTTCCTCAAAGAGGCTAATGTGGCTATAGCCCCTGTGGTTGGGCAAAGAAAGAAGGGAATAGTTGTGGAAAATGAGGTTTTTGTACTATTTTGGCTTTTGTTCAAAAAGACAAAAATCTGTTAGAGGGTTTTAAGTAGAGGGGTATTATGATCTGACTTTCTTAACTCAATCATTCTTATACTCCTTAGTTGAAAGCAAATTGGAATAATTCAGGAAGCAATGATGGTGACTTGGAGAGTGGGCAAAGAAAGAAGGGAATAGTTGTGGAAAATTAGGTTTTTGTACTATTTTGGCTTTTGTTCAAAAAGACAAAAATCTGTTAGAGGGTTTTAAGTAGAGGGGTATTATGATCTGACTTTCTTAACTCAATCATTCTTATACTCCTTAGTTGAAAGCAAATTGGAATAATTCAGGAAGCAATGATGGTGACTTGGAGCAGAGTGGTAGCAGCAGATATCACAAGAATCTTCAAATTCTGGATATATTTATAAGAGCAAACAGAGTGTGCTGTGAGAACAGATGTGGGATGTAAGGGAGAGTAATCAAGGATAACTTCAGCACCTAAAAGAATGGAGTTACTGTAAACCTAGGTAGGAATCACTACAGGAGAAGCAGGTTTAGGAGGGAATAGCTGAAGTTCCATTTGAATATGTAGTTTGATATGATTATCAGATTTCCAAACAGATGTCAGAAAACAGGTTAGATGTTTAATATTCTGCAGTTCAGGGCTGGAGTTGTACATTTAGGATTCATCATCATCTAGGTGAAAGTAGTTATAGATAGAAAAGAGAATGGGTCTGGGGTCTGAGCTGTGGAACACCCCAGTGTTTAGAAGTTGGAGAGGTGAAGGAGCAAGCACAACCAGAGAAGTAAGAGAAAAATCAGGAGAATATTGTGTCTTGTAAGCCAAGTAAATGAAGGAGAGAGTCATGAATTTGGTCAAATGTTTTTGGCATGCCAAATGAGATGAGGGCTAAAAATTGGCCTTTGGTTTTGGGAATACGAGGGTTATTTGATAACATTAATGAGAGCAATTTTGGTGGGATGTCAGCCTGATTGGTGTTGTTCAGAAGGATGGGAGAAGAGAACTTGGAGACTACAAGTGCAAAAGCCTCTTTCAAGGAGTTTTGCTAGAAAGAAGGAGAGAAATGAAGTAGTAGCTAAAGGAAGAAGCAGTGTTGAAGTTTGTTTTTTGTTTTAAATGAGAGTATATTATATTGTGAGTGATTGGAAGGATCTTAAGGGGGCAGGGGGAATG